>NC_084717.1:10408420-10708420 GCF_033807575.1 Cydia pomonella | reverse complement strand
TGTCACTGTGTCAGCGAGCCCGACGTAGAACTGCCGGAACTTGACAGTGACACGCTTCAGCTAAAAACCCTCCTTTTTGCAAAGTCGCTAACGTTCAGTCGAACGCTTACCACGAATAAGAATTAAAATTGAATGAAGTGAGGTTGGTCCTGTTCCTTAGGTTTTCAGATGCAGAACTCGGTTCCTTAGATGCGCCGTCATCAAGTCTTCTAGTATGCTTCTCGCTACTATTCAAGGCTTGCTCTAATCAGGTAGTCGTGTTAGTTATACGTAGGTCACTAGATAAGTTTTTCAATAGACAAATATGAAACCATGGGGTGGCGGAAAACATTTAGTTTATTGTTAAATTTACTTATTAAAAATAGTTTTAAACTTTGTAAACGTTGGCGTGGGCTAAGGGCGATTTACGCATATTTTATACAACTTTTTCATTTCATACAAAATTAAGATTTTTTTAATAAGTAAATTTAAAAAGAAAGAAAATGTTTTCCAGCCAATCATTGTCTATGGAAATATAGTTTTAAAAAGTATATGTGTTCTCCGTGTGGTGTCCGGCTTAAGAATAGCACCAACCCTAAAAGAACGAGGGTGTCGTAAGAGGAGACTAAGTTCACGAAGGAAGCCGTCATCTAACCCTTCGTCACAGGGGAGATAAGCCTCTAAGCATTGGGTTGCAACTTATCTATGAGAAGGAAAACTCCAAAATCAAACCCGGGACGGAGTCCCCGTTAGGCTTGAGTAGGGTCCAACCTGAAATCTGCGGCAGAATCCTGCAGCCAACCTGGCTCCACACGTATTGGCTTGCCTTTCCTGTGGGTCCGGCCAGTGAGGTCGAGAGGGTGGCGCAGATGCTGGGCATCCCTGCGTTTTCCTTAACTCCGTCCCAGGCGGTGTAATGTCTCTAGACATTGCACCATAGATCGTTTGAAATAGACGCTAAGGTCAGTATGTGATAGGTCACCTGTTTGTTTCATATTTGTCTATTGCAAAACTTATCTAGTGACCTATGTACTAACTATATTTTCGGATGGTTTACATACATCATCTATCGTATGTTCAGTGTACAGGCATAACACTCAAGTAAAAGTAAATTTTCATTTAGTTCAAAGTCCTTTAATGCGCCATCGTCAAGTTTATATCCTGATTAGCTCTATATATATCGTTGGTATTGCTGGGCTTAGTAACAATAACAAAAACAATACGATGGTTTAATCCTTAAGCTACGAGTATTCAGCTACAGTAAGTATCTATTCGTAATCTCTAAAATAAAAATATTGCTTCACACTATAATGTTTATCTAATTAAACCAAAACCTTCATTTGTGGCGAAACTTATCCAATGAGCTGACGTCCGGTACGACATAACACAAATAGCGAACTTGAAATTAGTTAAGTTGCTAACTGTACTTCCGAATCATGTAATAAAGCTGTAGAGTTCGCGAACGTTCTGCTCAAAAAAAGACACGATAATTGGTTAAGAAACGCGACCTGTAGAGAAGAACAAGAAAACATTTTTGCCCACAAGCTGATACGGAGACGCTTCTATAGCGGTTCACGATTGCTCGGTTAATTACATACCTACTAGCTATTTTTAGGAAACACCCCAACATTCTCTTAACAAAATCAACTGTTGTAGCTGACTTTAACCAAGTCAAGCAATTAAGCATTTAATCCGCAGTTGAAATGTTAATTTGATCGACTTGTCAGAGAATCGCGGTGTAGTTAGTGCGCCCCTAGGACTGGCGTGAGCTCAAGGCGGGTCCTTGCTCCAATTTTCTGGATAATTGACAAGATTAAACAGGCTAACCATTTGCTACACTCCTTTTAACTGTTCCTAAACTCTCGGAACAGAATAATTACGTGACATTAAAATGAATATTTTGGTCCGAGTTGAACAAAATTATTGCACAGTTAACGATATTATTTCGGGAAATTTTCGCTTGAATATTTATGTTCGTTTATTCAATAGCTGGCTTAATCTTTAGCATTCAAAGCCCCACCAGAGGAGAATGGAACGATAATGCCCGTTTAAGCTTGGCTTCTAGAGAGATTTTAAATTCATAGGTATCTTATGTATCGGTACCTAACATCAATTGAACCTAAATACGATGTTAATAATTACAGAATAATAACATATCTATCTAATTCTAGATTTACCAATAAACCATATGGACTCACAAAATGACGTAATTATGTTCTCAATTTAGATACTAGTAGGACGGGGCAGTTTGCCAATACTCGTACCAACTTAGATAGCGACATAGATGGAGACATGGCAAGAGAAACCTTAACAACTGGCAGAAACAATATTCAATAAAAGTATACGAGTATAGCAGTGAATTAAGTAATTGTTCGCAGCATCAAGGACCGCTAAGATTACTTCGTGGCCACAAGCTACGTAGAGCGTATTTACAGAGTAACATAAAGTATTATGTTACTGTCTAAAGATGTATTTAAAGAGTAAATTGTCTAAATGCCGACGTATACAAACAGTACGTTAGATTGATGGTTGTGGGGCATAGACATGAAAATACTAACCCCCGTATTCATAAAACTTTACAAGCCTCAATAAGTTACAAGTCTCGTTCATATCAGGTATATAAAACACGCATTATCTGGCCTTCCCTGATTGCATCCGGTGTCTCACGAATTTCCTGAGGGCCTTCGCTCAGGTTCGTCCCTCGTCGCCCACTACAGGGGGCTCTAGCTAGACATCCATCGCGTATAGCACTGTCATAAACACACGTAACCTGGCCGTCCCTGACTTTCTTACAAATACATAAGTCAAATGAAGCATTAAGACAAACTATAAGTAGCTAATTGAGCGTTTATTAATAACGCCATAAGACGCCAAAAAATGCAAAATATTTTAGCCGCCAATTTGGTGTCTGGATCAAACATTAGCGTTTACAATTTCAGCGTCATCTATGTACTTTCGCTGTCATTCACAATATTTACACTACCTTCAAGCGCATACTGACATTAAAATGATGTCATTCAATTGTCGTGTGTTTTGTTCGTACTTGTCCATATGTACATGTATTGACGCGAACGAGACGCATGACTAAATGACATCATTCAGATGTCATTCTGATGTCAGTGTACATCCGAATTGGCCTGTAAGTCCTTTGTTTATGCTGTAGCGTAATTCGCTCGAAGCTTAACCACCGCTATTGACAAGTTAGCTGCTCAACCAGATTGGCAGCTTCGTGTGTAGGGTTACCACGGAATTAGCTTGAGGCAAATTGAAAAGAATAGGTCCTTTGTTTTGTTACTCGATGTACGAGTATTTACAAAGAGATATAATATTATAATGGGGTTTGTTGACGACGTATAATAATGATTTGTGTTTTCGAATGTATTAGTTCAGTAATTAGATTTACAAGTTTACACGCTTTAAAATTGATAAAATTTATCAAATATTGATATTTAATACCAATGTTATAGTTTCCAGTGCTAAATCAAAGGACTTTTATGTATCTAGTTATTGCATATTTTTACAAGTTTTTTATATCTTGTTTTTATGTACGTATCTATGTACGTATCTATGCACGTATGTATGTTCAGGTCAAATCTTGCAAGCTGAATTAGATCCACGTCCTATTATTCGATTGACCTGAAACTTCACATAGGTTAATAAGTATGTTGGGTGAAATGCAATATATTTAGTACCTTTGAGCTGATCTGATGGCGGACACAGGAGGTGGCCAAAGGAACTAATGAATCAACGTAGCCTTATTGTAATTGGGTTTGTTAGAATTGTCTCGATAAGTATTAGTTGCCTGTTGAACGCTTGCATCGGTAATCGACGACGAATTATAATAAAAATATAGTCCATCATTGAGATTTTGTTTCAAGTTTATATTTGTGATTTGTATGCTACTTTGTGTTTTACTGGGTTTGATTGTTTACTTTAACACAAATAAAGTAAGGCTGCGTTTCCATAATCTGTGCGAGGTAGCTGAACGGTGCGAGGATTGTGTAGCGAGGCGGTGTAGCGGTGTCTTTTCAAATAAGCGAGTGGGGTGCGGTGAAGCGGGAGCGGAGCTTTTTAAGGTGACGTCCTCGCAACACATTCCTCGTTCACATCCTTCATTTGTTTTGTATGTACAAAAACCTCACACTACTGAGCTGTGTCCAAAAGAGCTGCGCTGAGCGAGGATAGGTACTTAAATGAAGTGTTTATATTGGTTAATGACAAACATATCCCTCGTTACGTATCTTCGCACTGCTTTGGTGAAAACCTAGCCTAGCCTAGCTGCGTACCTAATAATGCTTGTAACATATGTTTAGGTTCGGTTTTCAAAATTTTACATTCCGTTTTTAAATAAAAGCATTCATAAAAGTAATAGATTGTTAATCTAATGAAAAAAAGAACCATTTAGGTATCAAGCACAAACTAAAGAATTATTTTAGCTATCCAAAAATTACCGTTACCCCTGTAATGAGATACTCAAATATTTAAAACGGGTCAGACACGCAATTTTAAGCGAATTTGATCGCAGGTGACAGCTCCCAATGACAAACATCGTGATTAATTGAAGCAAATTGTCGAGTGAAATTAGGCCAAAATTTGAAATTTGTTTTTATGTATAATAATGCGTATTTTCTTTATCGTAGCGTGAAATTCAGAAACCTTAGACTACATGATATTTATATTGTGGTCCAGGTAGTTTAACAGCCTCCTAGTCTACTCAGTAGTGACCCTGACTACGAAGCAAGAGGCCCCGGGCTCAAATCCTGGTAAGGGCATTTTTTTGATTGTTCATCTCAGGTGTTTGTTCCCGAGTTATGGATGTTTTCTATGTATGTACTTAAAGTATTTATTATGTGTATATCTTCGTCTAGTATCCACAACACAAGCTTTCTTGAGCTTACTGTGAGACAAGGCTGATTTGTTTAAGACTCTCCCATAATATTTATTTGTTAATTTAAAAAAAAGGTAGTATGAGCCTAACTCAGCTTAATATCCCGTTACCGCCTGAAACGCTTGTCAATGTATCCCACGGCGAAATGGAGGACTCTTGTTTACGACAATATCCTTCAGCTGAGAGAGGACAGCCCTATCAAATTACATTCGATATTGATAACCGCTTGAGTATACATATGATAGATATGTATAAGGGCTCATTTAGACGGCGAGCAAACTCTCAAGCGAGTTTAGTTACATTGCGGACTATTGAGGTTATATTTAATTCAGCCGACTGATCAAATATCGCAATGTAATTAAATTCACAAGAGTTCTCGCAACGTCTAAATGAGGCCTAATGAAAGAAAAATTGAAGATAAGCTAACACAGAACAGTCCAGTCCCAAACTAAGCAAAGCTGCAATAATATGTTACTCTTCGAAAGCCGCAAAAATATGTGACACGCTCTTAAATAGCTCTAAAAATAAGATCTTGTCAGATATTTTTGCGGCGTTCGTTGTGTAACATTTTATTGCAGGCGAATGATTATAGAAAGGTACTAGCCTACTGTGTACAGGTGATAAGTGCAATGTTGTAGTTGTTAGCAATGATATTATATAGGTACTCATACATAAGAAGCACAAATATACTTCCATATTTATGTATACACTTACGAAGAAATCTGTTGATTAATTTTCGCATCTTTGTTATACTCGTTGTTAAACATGAGATTGTCTCTTTCTCCTTCGGTAAGCGGGAGCTCGTTAACACGTGCACCTCTCGCTTGCCCAGAACCCAGATGCGACTAAAGGCAACTTGTTCAATTTGTCACAACGTAAGCGCTTCAATTTTGGAACGACTATAACCTATCTTGAATTATAATAAATCATTGGTCGTAAGCCGATATTTATTCACCCACTACGAGGATAAGAATAATATAGGTATTAAAACACCTTAGTACCGTCCATGTTTGGAGCATACGTGTGCGGACTTGAGGGCAAGAATACTAAAGTGATTAGTTATAAAAATATGCCTTTCATAAATGTGGGTTTAAAGGTATGTTACGTAAATCCGGGCCAACCTTCAGTCACATGTCTAGGTACAACTTATGAAAATTTGATCAGATTACGGTATCTCAGGAGTGTGTGAGTTCTTTGATGTAGCCTGATTATTCGAATTAGAGTATACTAATAATATATGTTAGCAGAGATTAGTAAATATTCAAGGCGGACAATGCCCATACAACACCGCGTTTCCCGCGTGCCTCTTTTCTATTCTCCCATTTTAGCTTTATAGATACGTATAAAATCTGTCACCTATTATTTATTTTTATGACATTTAAAAGTAAAATCAGTTCTCTTTTGCGGTAGTATATTCTTATTTAATGGCGCCATCTAACATTTTAAAACCTTTTCTAGGGGCTGAAATAAATTATTATGCTTTGAATCTCCATCTGTGACTATAATTTTGACGACCGATCTGGCCTAGTGGGCAGTGACCCTGCCTATAAAGCCGATGGTCCTGGGTTCGAATCACAGTAAGGGCATTTATTTGTGTGATGAGCACAGATATTTTATCCTGAGTTATAGATGTTTTCTATGTATTTAACTATGTTTATATTATATATATCGTTGTCTGAGTACCCGCAACACAAGCCTTCTTGGCTTGCCGTGGGACTTAGTCAATTTGTGTAAGAATGTCCGTATAATATTTAATTTAATTTAATTTAACTACGGGTAGTCAAGTCCAATTTCATATTTTAAAATAATATGTTGAAGTAGGGTAGCAGTTTTCATAGGCACGCAAATAAATCAAATGTAAAAAAATAGATCTTCTACAATATTGATGATTGTGGCGAAGTTGTATGGGGGTTGACAGTCTTTTTTATTTACTAGACTCTTATGTTAGCAATCCCATAATGTGACATTATCTATGAAAAGGGACCTTATTGTCAGTAACGCTTACGCCATTATCAACAATGCTGCCATATTAAAAACAACGCCGCGCTACGCAGTGCCGCGTAAGCGCCATCGACAATAAGGTCCCTTTTCATAGATAATGTAACCATTAATTAGTTCTATTCAAAATATACATGGATATTCTCTCTTCATGTAATGAATACCTTACGTGTGTGCTAATAGCTGATGTTTGTTATGACATAGGTTCCAGGGAATCTGTTCAGAATGTTATTAATGGAACAAGCCAAATAGGATCAGTCTTTGACGGTATATAAAAATATAAATACCTACCTTTTTTGAGCAGGGGCATTATTGCGTAAGGGCCTTTGAGTTTATGATCAAAAAAAGTTTAAAAATGTTGAACATTTTTAATTTATTGTAATATAACTTGTTATTTGTAAGTTTACCACGTTAGAAATAAAAGGTATTTAATTAAATTACTTATAATAAACTATGAATAAATTTGGGTTTTTACAGATTAAATACGAAAACGTGTTCCGAAAATCGAATTAGTCCCATATTTGGAGGCGAATCGGATCAACCACGACTCTGTCAGATAATCTCATTTAGTGAGCCGAATCGAGTCAGTCTACCCGTTTCACCATATGACCGATTATTTTATAGCTAGGGGACACTTTTGAAATTGGAATGCGCCTCTAATTGATTTGCCTATGTAAGGTACATAAAGGCTTGACGATTCCCCATCTCAAAATCCGCGGACTAAAATGCGAGCTTAGGAAACTCAATTTCCCCTCGCGGGCCGGATGGCCAGATCGGATCCCGGACACCGCAGAAAGGTGAAAACTTTCCTAATACACTGAATACACCGGATTGCAAGAAAACTCATAACAACAGTTGCTTGACTTCATACAATGTTCAATTGGGAAACGCGGTGTGTTAATCGTTGTGTTAATGTCGATTATTGACACCATAGTTGGGTGCAATAGGCGGCCCTATTCGAAGAATGAGATACGATAACGGTAAGCGCTGGTTTAGGTAAGTTCTCATTTAGTTACGTTATAATTGACAGGAGCAGCTCGATTCGGGCAACCAATGTCACTTTGACGTTAGAAATATCGTAGATTGATCTTATTAGGATCACAGCGGAATCGAAATAAACGTCAATTTTGACCTGTCGTTTAGTTATCGATCTTTTAAAGATCTCTCCAAGATCTTAAACGTGTCTTAATCATTCTTCGAATCGGGCCAAGTAATTATATTCAAACGAATTTTTAAATAATAAAACAATAAATAGTTATACCAGAAATATATTTATATTATACAGAGGTTGTACTTGGAAGATAATTCAACCTTTTTGCCTTTTGCCTTCTCTATTGGTATTTATCTAGAGAATAAATATATCTGGGAGTTTTCAGAAAATATTGTACTCATTTAGCGCTAGTTGTTAAAAAAAATTAATCACTGTCAGTTGACGATAATTCAGCATTACATTTCAATAAAAACTTTTTTGGATTTGGTAAACTATAAGCGATATTGCAATGTAAAAAAGGCAAAACGTTGATAAGGCCTTAAATATAATGCTTAATTTTCGTCACAAAACTGTCAGCATTTTTTTCACGTTAATTAGGCACTATTACTCGTACTATTAAACACTATTTTATGAAAACTTCCATCTATACACATATGAATATCAGTCGCGCCCTTAACGCCCTAAACTGAACAAGCCGTCACAACTAGTTTTCGTTTTTTTGCGATTGTAAAATAAGGCCTCTAGTTTCATATGTCTATCGTTTATATTAGGTACTTAAAAGGCATTGCCCTGACTTTTACTTATATTGCGACACCTAGGACCCTCTTCTCAGTGGAAAAGCTCGCCTAAACATGTCTATAAATATTTAAACCCTCTTTATTCTCGTTGAAAGCTTTTCACAATACATGAAACAGGAATTGACAATGCTCCCATAGTAGGTATCATTTACGTCAGTAATTTTATCCTGTTTTTTAAAGACCTATTATCGCTCGTACACTTTCAAATAAGTTTCGAAACAAATGTTTTTTTTTTCGATTATGAAGCTACATTTAAAAACTTGAAAAACTTTAAATTATCTGTAAATATGTACCGATATTAATACCTACATCTAACGCAATACATACTTACTCGTAGAGGGATTGATTTTTCTAGGAGTATATAAGTTAGTAATAACTGTAATAAGTCATACACTTAAATATAGACTTCCCAGACACCACCGTTGAAATTTTCATTACACCTAATGTACCACCCCTATGACACCTTGTATGAATTTGACAGCTAAGCTCTTACACATATGAACCAAATTCATTCGAATCATCGTTTATTCGACCCTCAACCAAATATAGAGCGGCACTTTACAATTCAAAACCCTTCGTTTTAAAATTGAGGCTACCTAACAAACAAATAAATATCATAGTTATGGGGCTATCTCAGTTTTGCTTTGGAAGGCGGAAATTGTATTTCTGGTAAAAGGAGTGGAAAATAATTATCTCCCTGTTCATTGTTATGACATCCTATCTACAGACCGGTGCGTCACAGGGAATCGAAACTGGGAAGAAAAAATCGTTGCTATCATTTTACAATAGCAAGTTCGTGCCTGTGTGTGCATACACCTACGTGCGTAATGCGTAGGTGTTGTATTATTATAATAAGCAGTGGATATGTTAATAAAACAATAAATAAAATAAAAATAGTAAACAGTGAAGCACAAAACTACTAGTTCAAAGTAGCCAAATAATGTTTACGCCAGCCTAATCTCTGGGCTAATATACATGCTAGCTCACAGACACGTTACCAAGCCAACCTGGGTTTTGATACTTACCTAAGCTTTTACAAAGATAAAAGGGACTGGTTCGGGGCAGTTTTCGTGGTAGCCGAATAATTATATTTAACGAGGGCAAGAAGCGTGTATGAAGTGTTTTGTTTTAGAAAGTAACATTAAATTCAGAGTACCTAGACGCCTACAGAGTATTTAAATTAGTATACTGATATTGCTACTACAAATATAAGTCAATTTTACGTAAATATATTGTTATGCTTTTTGGCTCAGTCTTTGGCTTGCTGTAGTGGAAAAGGGACTTTTATACATTTAATTTAAATAATAATTTCCACAATTTAAAATATCTGATCAGACCAGTAAGAAAATTGAAAAAGTATTCCACTCCAGATTATAAAGAGAGTGCTGACGCTCACAGCAAATAAAAGTTGTCAAAGTAAAGCCCTTTGTATCCCGTGTTGTTTACCCAAGTTTCCCCGAAAAGGGTATTTTCCAACGGAGCTACGTTCTCACTAAAGGCGGCGCCGGAATGACAATCATAGCCTTTTTTGTTTACTAATTAGAGCCAGACTGTCATGTTACTAGAAACTCAGTGGCTACACGAACTGAGTACAGTGACTAGTGCAATGAAAAGTTATAACAAATTTCAACTATATGTATTTGCGATACAACGAGGAAATGCCGCCAGCATCCTTGGTACAATGCCTCAAGGGCCTATTTTAGATATAAGCTAGTTATAGTAATCATCTGTATATATCCATTATGTATATTGTTATTGTCAATAAATACAATTCCAAATACTATGTATGATTTCATAGAAATTAAATTATGATGATATATGAACCGATATGAAAGTACAGATATACATATAAAAAAATAGAAGACTCTTTATTGCAAAAATTACACGTGTAATATGATGCAAGGGCCCTTGCTAGCCCCATGGCTAGGTACCCTGTAAGCAGAGGCGTAGCGAGGGGGGGGCTAGGGGGGCCATAGCCCCGGGCGGCACATGAGAGGGGGTGGCAAAATACGGTATAAAAAAAAACATAAAATTAAGAAATCCATATTTTCAAATCGTGCCACGAAACGAACCAATGCACCGCGGGAGCGCACGGCGGTCAATCGCTGCCGGAGTGCTTACACCGCCGAGCATACACGATTGTTCGCTGGGCTACAACCGCGAAAATCGAAGTTCGTCAATTGCGGGCATTTTTCTTTGTACTCTAATTACGTCTTACGAGTAGTGAGAGTAAAAGAGAATGATACCCGCAATTTGCGAATTTCGGTTTTTGCGGTAGTATTTGATTTGGTTTGATTTTTTTGGTATTTAATTTCATAGTTAGTATTTTCCTCGCATTGGTGTGGTGAAAAATGTTGTGTTTACTCGGAGGCAAAGTCTGTTTAACCTTAAAACCCTCGCAACGGTCACCATAGTCATTACACTGCTCGAACTTCAATTTTTGAATCTTTCGCTTGGTTGGGTATCAATATTAGTACGAGTGGTTAAACAACAACGTTGCCCCCTTGTAAAGCAAATAACTATCACCTACATTCGCTGTAATGTTTTTTTTTTTACCAAGATGTAAAAATAAATAACGTGTCGTGTGCAAATACACACACATTTTTGTCGAATTTGATCAAAACTCCATATGACGTCAGAAATACGTGGTTAAAGTCTGTCGGGTTACTCGTTCCCACAGTGTATTAAAAAAACCGGCCAAGAGCATGTCGGGCCACGCTCAGTGTAGGGTTTCGTAGTTACTCTTCCGTCACAATAAGCTAAACTGGAGCTTAAAGTATAGTAAATTGTTAACCAAGGGATGAAACGGTACCTTTCACCCGAGTTAAACAAATAGGCAAATTTACATAATCAGTATCTAATTAAAGTAAGTCTTTTTACTATGAAGGGAAAACTTTTTGCGATAACTCAAAAACAGCTAAACTGATCATGTCCGCTATAGTTTTCATTTAATGTCTTTCTTAAGCTCTACTTCCACGATTTTTTTCATATTTTTTGGACCTATGGTTCAAAAGTTAGAGGGGGGGGACACATTTTTTTTTTCTTTCGGAGCGATTATCTCCGAATATATTCACTTTATCAAAAAATGTTTCTTGAAAACCCCTATTAGTTTTGAAAGACCTTTCCAACGATACCCCACACTCTAGGGTTGAAGCGAAAAAAAAAATTCACGCCCACTTTACGTGTAGGGGAGGTACCCTAAAAAAAATTCAATTTTTAGATTTTATTGTACGACTTTGTCGGCTTTATTGATTTATATATCCATGCCAAATTTCAGCTTTCTAGCACTAACGACCACGGAGCAAAGCCTCGGACAGACAGACAGACAGACAGACAGACAGACAGACAGACAGACGGACATGGCGAAACTATAAGGGTTCCGTTTTATGCCATTTGGCTACGGAACCCTAAAAATTAGTAAATTATGTTAAATTGTATTTCTTTTTTTAAAAGATGTAAATATGCAATATTTTCTCCGTGATTAGTTCAGATGAGATTTTTCTTCTTTTTTCATGCTTTTATGAGCCAGATTTTCAGTAGTCGAGTTTTGGTTTTTCAACATATTTTTGTATTTTACCACTTTTACCCAACTTTATCTAGTCAGGTCATAAGTTATGTCACAAAGGTTTTGACTGATAATATGTAATACAAAGTTTTTGATAAAAAAAAGTTAGCCATGTTTTGAAAGCTTGTTTTATATGATCAAAACGTATTATAATTGTTTTAAAATTTAGATCGCGCCTTTATTTACTACTTGTTTACTTTGGGATTGTTGTTAGACGCGAATACGCGGCTGGATTGTGAAAAAATATACTTCACAAAAGGGAGTAAAAATCAGTGTCACATAAATAAAATAGGTACAATTGTTTATTTATATGAACCTACTTTATTATAACGCTATTTCATCACCAGCATTTAGTTCTTCGACAAGTTTATACTTCAGCTAATACCTTCATACTTAGGGTACTTTTCAGTAACATGGCTTATTTTTGACTGCCATTCAACGAGTAGGTTTGGTAAAACATGTACAGTTGCAATTTTGCCAGTCCAATACACATGATTTAAGTATCTAAGGAAAGATAAAAGACCCAACATTTGTTTTATGTACGATTCAACCATGTAAAACAGAAAAAATAATAAATAGGGATCAAAATCACCTTAAAGAGGCCGCGTATTTTTTTCATGATTTTTTATACATTTGCGCTTACTTGTAAAGCATGCTGTGTTGTTTTGAATCTCGTGCTAATTTTTAAGCCATCATATGCAATTGTATGTTTTTCATGATATTGTACGATATCTGTTTAGTGTACCTAATAAAATAAAATAATAAATTTAAACCATTTCCTTCGAAAATTAAATAGAATAAACTGTAAAAACTGTACCTATAACTTTTTTATCAGTAAAAACCTTTGTGACTGAACTTATGACTTGTCTAAGTGATGTTGGTCGTAAATTGGGGCGGCAAATTTCTGATCGGCCCCGGGCGGCAAACACATACGCTACGCCGCTGCCTGTAAGCAAAGATATGTCCGTGTTGGGTAACACCGCTCTTCCCTATGTAACATAATGTAGTTAATATGCTACCAATTAAAAACATAAATATCAGTGCGTTCCGTTTGACCACAGGTGACTGCGCAGCATATCATAAGTAATCATACCAGTTCCGATTTTTAAAGTTAGAATGCCGTTCAAGGTTATGTAGAGCTTTTGCATGGTAGTCCTTCCCATGATGACGTCTTACTTGACTAAGTTTTTTAGGTCGAAACCTTTACATTTACCAAGATTTAGAGAAAACTTCCTTTGGATATTAAGGGGCTCCCCACGGTTTTAATCGATTTTTGACTAGTTTTGAGTCGTTACTCCTACATTTGCACTATAGATATAATTATAAGTCAAACGGCTATCAGTTTTTCAATTTGTTATCTCCATTCTGTCTAAAAAAAAAACTTTTTTCGTTACTAGATTGCTGTGACGGATTTTACATGTACGAAATCTACACCTTTGGGTTCGTCTTTGACGTCTTTAAAAACTGGTCAGAGATATTAATTTTAAACTAATTAACACAAAAGT
This sequence comes from Cydia pomonella, assembly GCF_033807575.1. Classification (NCBI taxonomy): domain Eukaryota; kingdom Metazoa; phylum Arthropoda; class Insecta; order Lepidoptera; family Tortricidae; genus Cydia; species Cydia pomonella. The sequence continues at coordinate 10,694,697 of NC_084717.1, read as the reverse complement.
TATGGCCAGTAAACCAGTTTTTTGGCCTAAATTTGTTCAACTTTGATGCCAAATATCTCGCAGACAGTGAACTTTGAAGTAAATATGGTAAGTATAATATATTGCTTACAGCCGTTGCTGTTAATATGATAAGCTACAAAAAACATTATTAAACTAAGGGATTCAGATCCAAGGTCATTGGCGTTAGGGACCCCCTTAAATGCATACTTTGGACTATTACTCGAATATTATCGGTCACTTATGTATCATGAACATCACTTGTTATTTGATAAATAAATACAAGAACTGATAAATACAATCACCGTATGTTAATATACATTTCGTGTTTTAAATTTCTTGTGAAATTCATGACCTGAATATTTCATGCTACGGGCAATATATTTTTCTTCGTATAGTAAATTTGGGATTTGCCACTAGTTAAATTATTATGATCTAAGATTTTCAACATAATAAAAGTTAACGTCACGTTCGTCCAAATAAAGAGAAAAAACGAATTCGTCGAAACTGTAACGTAACAACAATAGGTCTTTCTTGTATCTGTACTGCAGAAAATTATAACAATAATCTTATTGAGCCCAGTTTTATTGGAAAAACTTGTTTCTTGGTCGTCTTGTTCAGTATTCTAGCAGCGGAGTCCATTCACCTTTACGATAGTGGATTTGATTGTAAGCATTTATCTCGGATGCCGTTCCCATCGCCTCCTAGAAGCATGCGAGGCGAAGGCTCAGGTTAAATCACTAAACGAAAAGGGAATGCATTCGACTACAATACGAGTCGAAGTCTCAAAAATTGATCAGTACTATCAATTGTCGACAATATTAAGCAGTACAAGTACAAGTAGGTGAGCCGTTTTATTTTAAATTATATACTAAAATTTTTATTCAAATTTGGGAATTTTCATGTTATTTCTACTCAAAATCCCGAACGTTTTCGATCCTAATAGAAGAAAAATATGTCCCAAGTTTCCATACAATTTTCGTTCCTTCCATTCTGTTAACCCATCTATCGAAATGGAAAGAACGAACATTGTAGGGATGTTTTGGGACACTTTTCTCCTATTAGGTTGGAAAGATCTCGAAGTTCTGAGTAGAAATAGCACAAACTTTCTCAGTCATTCTCAAAAATATGTCTACGGTCTAATTGCCGCGACCCATACAAAACGTGTGAAAAGAGTCGTTGCATTAAACGCAATCGCAGACATATTCTCAGAGAATAACCCTTCTCAAAGCAAATTAAATGTAGTGTACAACTTTAAACAAAATGACGGTATCATAAGCCTACGCGAAAACCTGATTAAAAAGGGTAGAGCTGAAGATTAAATATGGCCATAAAGTTATTATAGACGAGATCGGCAGAGACCGGAGAACAGAAATAGGGCAAAAGTCTTAACTGGGATTGAACATTTTAGGGAATGGAAAGACATGGGCTTATATTGATCTATCTAGTATATCGTTGTCTTGTACTGACACGAGCCTTATTTAGTGAAACCAGGTGGACCTGTGTCTGACTATCTCATATTTGTTAATCATAAATAGTATACTTATTGACTGGCTGATCTCTCATACAAGATATCAACATATCTTGTATGAGAGAGTTAATTTATTATTGCGATTTCGGGGTTGTTCTCATAGTAAAAGTTGCTCAGTATGACCTGTACAAAGTGTACCCAGCCCACTTTCAGTGGCTCGTGTAACACGTTGTATATTTTTTACAAGTTGCAATAAAAATATGTACGACTGCTACGACGACTATTAAGTGCATAATCAGTTTTGTCTTCTGTTAAGAAAATATAGGTATTTTTTTCTGGAGCGTATAATTTGTTATGCACCGTTGGCCTTTTGGGCCTAATGACCTAATGGACTAATACCAACACAAAATATTGTTGTAAAAAAAACGATTGTACCAAGTACCGTACCAACTTTTGTCCTTAAACGAATTATCAATATCTTTGTTTACCTAAGGATCGTATGTTTTACATATCTCTTAATAATGTCACCAACCTAAAAAATCGGATCTTCCCCGCAAGCAAAGTGAATGCACTCCCTGAACTTACAGCTTGGTGGTGCTTAAGGAGCATTAAAATTCAACGACTAAAGACTTTGAGTACCCTTGTTACGTGCATACCATGCGTCTGTTTATTCAGCAGGCTGGAAGAACCACATTATACCTAAATGAATGCAGTGTAGCTGACGTCGAAAATATCTCCACTATTAAGATAAGTGATATGATATAAGTATCTTATCTATGGCGTCAACTGCACAATAAATCTTGTTTTGCTTTATTTGCCTGACCCTCCAGATCATTAACATGTCCATATTTAGGTATACATATGTCTAGGCTAAATATGTATCAAAATTTCATTGCTAAGTCCTATTAATTTTTATGTTTGTGTGTTATGTTAGAAAAATACGTTATTCATGTTTTAACTAATAACTTTATAGAAGTTTTTGAAACACTTTGTTTTCCTGTTCGGGTGGAAAGAAATCCTGACAGAAAATATGACATATAAGAAAAGTGTTGCTTTTTTAGGGTTCCGTAGCCAAATGGCAAAAAACGGAACCCTTATAGATTCGTCATGTTCGTCTGTCTGTCCGATTATGTCACAGCCACTTTTTTTCCGAAACTATAAGAGCTATACTGTTCAAACTTGGTAAGTGGATGTATTCTATGAACCGCATTAAGAAATCTTAAACACACAAAAATAGAAAAAAAAAGCAATAAATTTTGGGGGTTCCCCATACTTAGAACTGAAACTCAAAAAATCTTTTTTCATCAAACCGATACGTGTGGGGTATCTGTGGATAGGTCTTCAAAAATGATATTGAGGTTCCTAATATCATTTTTTTCTAAACTGAATAGTTTGTGCGAGAGACACTTCCAAAGTGGTAAAATGTGTGTCCAAAGTGGTAAAATGTTGAACGAGATCTAGTAAGTAGTTTTTTTTTAATACGTCATAAATGGTACGGAACCCTTCATGGGCGAGTCCGACTCGCACTTGGCCGCTTTTTTTAGAAATGCAGTGCTCAAGCTATCAAAATTCTATTGCAAGTGACCGACTTTCGTTGAGTTGATTCAACTTGTGTATATACATTTTTCACTGTGTCGTAGCAACACGCAGTATTGGAAAATTTTCGCTCAAACAAACAAACAATTTATTTAAAAAAAAGGCTTACAGGTCTTAGTGTAAGAAAACAGAACTTTTTTTTTCAGCTGTGTACGTTTATATACGTACAGAATGTATCTTTTAAACCTTAACCTTGATGAGCGCGAAATGCAATGTGAGTCGTGTCCTTAGCCATCTCGATCGCCTTTTTTAATGCGCGTGAGATGCACTGCTAGACGTCAAGGTCGTATCATAATAAGATCAAAACTTTAACAAATTGTAAAATCTGAATTGTTCTCCATGTATCATGGTGGTTCCAACCATTACATGAATTTAGTAGCAGCGCTGACTTCGGTAAATTCAGCAACTTTCTATTAAGTCTCCATTTTCCGGCAACTCTCAACTCGAAACCCCTCAAAGCGCCCATTAAAACTATTATGGCGAGGAATTTAATTCCATTCTGAGTTGTATCGGAGAACTGTTTTTAATCCTTTCGGAGTACCGCTCGATTCTTCGGTCTTGAGCAATAAGAGGATTACTGCTCCTTCTATTAATATTTTCCAATGCACTATACGCGTATTACAACTACAAATTAATTAAGAACTAATTTTCAGGATCATTGCTCGTAACACTGAACTACTTAACTACCTATAAAATATTGATAGAATCTACAGCAATTAAAAAAGTCACTTTCTTATGAAAATATCTATACATTGTAACTCGTATTGATCTTCTCTTCTTGGGCAACCCTCTTCCCAGCTCATTTGGGGTCGGGTCTCCTTATACGTTTGCGCCAGAGAGCTATGTTCTGGGTTGTTAGGCTGTCCTAGTTCATCTCCTTTTGTACTTTGGTCTACCAAGTCGTCTTCTCGCCTGGAAATATGTCCGAAATAGCGTAGTCGGCTTTCCTTTATTTTTGTCAGCTATTGGAGCTAGTTTAAAGGATCCCCTAACGTGTTCGTTGCGGACTTTGTCCAGACGTGTCACTCCAGCTGCCTATCTAAGCATCTTCATTTCGCTCGTATGTAGTTGTTGCTCGTATACTGCTTTGGTAGTCCAGCATTCAGCTCCGTACATTAATGCAGGTCTCACTACTGTCTTATACAGCTTACCCTTTGTTCTAATGGGAATTTTAGAATCACAAAGAGTTCCGGAGATTAATCTCCATGGAAGCCATGCAGTATTTATTGCGATTGGTTACATCCCTATCGATGTTGGCATGTACTCGTTTGTAATTTTACTCATTTTAGTAATTATTTGCTTGCTAATGGTAGTAATGGTTTATCATAGTTTAATTTAGTTGTAACGGCACACCATATAAATGAGTACTGCTTTAATTGTAAGTATTAATATTATAACATTACTGCAGTACTTTATCTTCACGCAGACCAATTCTCGTACTTTAATCCTGAATATTTAAACTTTACTGCGAAAATTGCGTCTTAATGTCTTCTCAACATTTTTTTATGACTTTTATTCGCTCTTGGCTTAAGATAAACCTTTAATTGCGGCGCTGCTTTGGCCACGTAATCCTATAATACCTTACTGGTAAAACCAAATAGTTTTTTGTATTAATTTGATCACGAGGGATACCTTTTTACCTTTTACTTAATTGTTTCATTGTTATGCTGATGATAGTACAGGTGATGCCTCATACACCGGCTGCACCAATATCTCTCGAGAAAATGTCATCGAGAGCCGGAACAATCTTGTGTTAGTAATTGAGACTTCCCTAAAACAAGTCTCTGAATGGGGTCGACTTAACTTAGTCCGTTTTAACCCTACCAAGACACAAGTTAATTTATTTAGAAATGTATTTTAGCCATTGTAATTATGTATTTTTGCCATTTGTGAATTTAATATGTGTGAAATCCGAAAAATATTGTTCCATTTGTACCTTAAAAAGTTCATTAATACGTGTAATATTATAAGTATTTTTAATGCTATATGGATATGGCTAGCGGATATCCGGTGAAATAACTAAAAATAATAACCGGTAACGCCGTCATCTTCATACGTGTCTACACTGATTTATTATATTTGTTTCTCAAGAATCGTAAAGCCTGTGCACTTGATATATTATAATGAAATGAAAATGAAAGCTGCAGTAACAACAGTGAATAAAAGTCGGTCAATCGTGAGTCAGTTACGAGAAAAAAACTTACGAATAGTTGTTGATTGTCTTAGTATTATCTTATTTACCATTTAGATCTATAGCAAAGATTATTTAATCAAGAAAGAAGACCAACAAAATTAAATCGCAAGAAAGAAGATACGGCGATGTACTGTTCACTCTAAGTATGAACGCCAAGCATATTGATTAGAGTTTGGTGTTCTACCTTACAGTGAACTGTGCCGCTATATACCAACATAGAAGAGGAAGAAAAAGAAGAATTAAGTGCTACTCAATTTACACGTGTAGTTTTGTAATGAATTTACCTAATTAATTTTGTATTAAGCAGAAATGTTTTCAAACGATATCACAATGCTCCGAAATAAAGGAAAAGTCGGACGAAACTCGAACTCGCAACTTCGGGATACCAGTCCGCTGCTCTACCAACTGAGCTACCGAGACTTATTACTCGTTGGCGGCGAATATTTCCACCATATCATTCATGTGCGCCTAAAGACAGGCAGTGAGCTTTTCCACTTTTCCGTTATTTCTAAGTATTGAGTTTATAATAGATATCTCCATCTTGACAGTTAATTCAATATTTTTTAAATATTAACAGCAAATATCACTGTATATTAATGTTTTTGTACTTCTGCTATGTATTATATTACAATTTCACGTTGGTTTGGTGTTCGATATAATTTTGGATCATTATCTCACGATCTCATTTTACGTATCCGTTGTTTTTTTTTATTCAGAGATCAAGGAGAGTCGGGGGCCGACTGCCATATCGTCCGATATCAAGTAACATGCAAAATTTGTCCAAATTGTTTGCAACTGACACTTTTCAAATAAAACGTCATCTCGGCTGATATTAGAATAGAGACCAAAACAAATTTCTTTGTTTCTCAGAGATGTTCTAAATTGGAATGTAATTAAGGTATAGGTTATAGATAATGTAAAGTTCAAATTACAATGCACCCACAGATACAATTTTGTTAATATAGGCCGTTAGCTTATCGTTTATAGGGAGGTTATTTATTTATTTAAACTTTATTGCACAAAAGAAAACTTATTAACTTAACTTAACTCTACCAGTCAACCTTAAGGTAAAGCAGAGAGTTTATGATATGGATGTAAATAAAAAATATTGTAATTTGTTGGCATATGTAGTTATTAAGTAACCTTGAACTGAATCTATAGCTATTTCAAATACATAACTTGGAATAGTTCACCTTAACAAAACTCCCGATATTGCAACTAGGTTATTGACGATATTGCAGTCTATCTTCACCGTGCTCTGCAAGTTGTTCTTATGCTTAGTTCATTAAACTACCCGGTGAAAACGCTGTCAAAGTGCTGTTCAATTGTTTTATTTGAATATAAATTAGTGCTTATAGTATTTAAAAATGCGCTATGAATGCGCAGAAATGATGAAGTATAATAGAATTGTTCCCTAATGAAGAATGCGTAATGTTGAATACTGGTCATAGGGGATTTCTCTATAGATGCAGTCTTATTGTCTGTATGCGGATATACTTACTGTACAGGTGTACATTTAGTCACCTGCCATAATTTACGGGATGAATATATATAGATCATACTGAACAACTATTACTATGAAACCAACCTCGAAATGGCAATAAAAATTACTCTCTGTTTGGGAATACAAAATATACCAGCCAGTCAAAATGTACGGGAGAGTATATATTTACCCCGTAAATTATTGCAGGTGACTAAATTTACATCCCGTATATATATTTCTTTATCAAAAATATTAAAGTTTCCGTACCGTTCCACAAAAAAAAAACTGTTTTTATGGCTTTTATAATGTTATTATTTTGGATACGGTAGATATTTCATATAGGGAAACCTTTTACTTTTCCAGTACAAAGTAGGATGTTCCCACTGTAGGTAGGGTCCCATCCACATAAAATTGATTCTCATGTCAAAATTATCGTAAAGAGACCGTCAAGAGGTTTGTTTTTAATGAAGCCTGAAAGGCTCGCCGAGCCGTCCGGAAGTGGCCGGTAGCGCTTCTTCCGCCGGATGTACCCTCCCTTTTCATTATTCTAACAATCCGAGTACAATGGAAGTTTTTGAATTACGGGTATGTTCTGTCCTATATAAGTATAAGAAGCCTATGTGCTGTGTATATTATTGTAGATCTACATTTTACATTAAATATATTAATGCCATAGACTGAACTACGAGGCTTGTTCTAAAAGTTGATGATTAATATTTTCTCAACACTAATATCACAACGAATTTAAAAGACCACTGTAACTAGTGGCGTTCGTTGTTTAAAAATTGAATTTTAGGATTATTGTACAGCGAGCTGCAACAGTGTAAGGACACAATAGGAATGAAATCCATTTAAAGAGTGAAGCCATGCAATATTAGGCTCGGCGTACATTAACAGAGATACCTAATCCCCTGATGGAATATTGTTTGCATGATGGTCAACTATATCTATCTGCAGCTGTCTATACATTGACTGCCCTCAAAATTTTTCTTTGACAACTATTTTAGACAAAATTACTCTTATTTCTAACAACAGCCCCCTTCGATCAAAATCGTAACGCTCTATACATACTTACAGTTCTAATACGATTTACCATTTCCAGATGAATTCTGCGAAGAGTACCCACACAGCCTGATCCCGACGCCGGGGTACTGGGTCGAGTGCTCGCGGCAGAAGATCACGACCGACACCATCTGGGACGAGTCGGAGTCGGAACACGACAGCGGACCCGACCGGGACAACGCAGACAATGGTAAGTTATACAGTACAGTACAGTACAGTAGATCAATTAGTAATGTGTCAAACACATTTCATAAAAAGTTACTTCTGTGGACAATTACATTAAAAGTTAACGGCCCGGAGGCCAATTCAAACTTACATATAACAGCAAAACGATATATATAATATAATTTAGTATTCATTACGCTAATGTATGTATTCGCGAATGATAACTGATATCAACATCATATAAACATCGTTTTGATCATTTCTTATTTGAGTCTCAAGTACTGAAATGTTTCCCGCCTGTAAGGGTGCACGTAAATATTAGCTTTTGTTTCTCTTAACTTTACAATGTGTACAGGAAAGACGCGAACTAGTCCAGCATACAATAAAATGCGGATGACCCTATTTTTCCTTATATCTCGAGGCAGAGGCAGTACTGGCTTGGTAAAATGCGCGAATTACTAAACGACATGGAGGCGGTCCGTCGAGGACGAGCTACGTGCAGTTGGACTTAGCTGAAGCGAGAGTAAAAATGTGAGGATAGGAAGGCAGGGCGCCATCTAATTAAGGCCCTCTGCACCTCTGCTTTATGATGGCAAAAATAATACAACTATACAAAAACATACACTTGGCAACGGAACAGAAGCTAACTTTACATGCAGACATGAGGGCAAGTCTGGTGCCAGCAGCCGCGGTAACTCCAGCTCCAATAGCGTATACTAAAATTGTTGCGGTTAAAAAGCTCGTAGTTGCATTTGTGCTACGCACTGTCGGTGCGATTCATCCGAATCGATACTGACACGTTTGCGGAGCATATCGTCGGTGAATCGTATGTAAAATGGGGCAATTACCATTAAATGACAAGGTATGTCCATGTTATGCAAAAACTGAAAACAGCTCACCCCCGCCGATCTCTGTTCATCGCATAAATCGTACCTACTTCGTAGATAAAATTGTAGCGGTTAAGGCAGGCATGGAATACGTAGACCGGTGATTATTTTCCTGTCACGTTACACATAATAAAGGATGAACATCAAGTAATACTTGATTTTTATTTGCTATTTTGATTCGGTAACGGTATATATGTCTATAAATAAATATAATCTTAACTTAAATATAACTCTGTTTAGGTAGGTACTTTGTGTTCTTGTTTATAAAAAATGAAAAGTAAATTTAAAACGACGTGTCCATACGACGCCAATAGCCTCATATTTTTTGTAGTTGACATTGTTTATTACTTTTGTAGTTAATAATTGCATGTTAGCTTTGTGCGCATGAAAACTGTCATGGTACCGATATTCATAATTGCAGCCGCTTTCGCAGATTCAACAATACAATGTAAGCATACGAGTAATTAAGGTATTTTAGGTATGTATTTGACTCGTGCTTTTTGTTACTAATTTTTTTCAAACCATGCGTATAGCGAGCAAAAAGAGTTCTATTAATCCTATCTTTTATTCCACACAACATTTCCAACAACTTTGTCACCTCCAAGTACGAGTTAGAAGTATTTATAAAAAACTGGAGACACTTAAAATACTTTTTAGGACCGACTTATCTCGTCTCAGTTGTATTTGCTGACTGACTTAAAGTTTTAGGAAAAAACCTGTCTCATTTCCTACAATAACCATACGAAATCTTCCCTGCTTTAGTTATAACTCTGATATAGACTATACATAGTCCAATTTCAATATCGACATCGATGATTCTTTAGTGACTTAGTTAACGTATAGATCTTATAATACAATGGTTTTAGAATGGTCTCGAGAACGTTCTCCTGTTGTAAGGGAAATGTTCCCGCTCGAGAATATTTCCCATAGTAAATTGAGTACGTTCTCTAGAACGGCACAACTATACATGCCGCAAGTAAAAGTTGCTGTAATACTTCTTTTATTGAGATCTAGGATGTTTAGGTAGCTCATATATGTATAATGTTAAAATACGCTTGGTGTGTTTTCATTTTTTTTATTAGCCTAATTTAGTATCCCACTGCTGGGCAAAGGCCTCCCCTCGTTTCCTCCACTCAACCCTGTCTTATGTAGTTTCCCGCCAATCCAGATAAAATACGTCCAAGTCGTCCCGCCAGTGTTTTCATATATATGCTCAATTTTTCAACCAATCAAACAGCAAATATCAAATCATTTATTTGCTAGAATACAGTCAAGTGGATGTTGTCAAATACATTTCAAAGAACAGTGTATTCAGCCAGATAATGGGCATGCAAATTTTATATTCATAAATAAAATAAATCTAATTTATACTACATTCTTCAAAATTTTATAAATATGCGGCATATGGTCAAAATATTTTTTTAAAGCGTAACAAGAATTTTGTACCCAATATTAAACAGCTATGAAGCTTAACTTCTTCATCATAATCATCTCTCATTAAATTAGATCTAGTCTTTGGGCTGTTTCGTGTATAGATAATTAATTGTCAATAAGAGCTCGTCCTGAAATTGTTGAGTACCTGTTTGCTGAAACTAATTTAATGTTGTTTCTTGTATTTAAAGAAATATTGGTTTGATATTAGGAAGTAAGCGAATTATCCCACAGCCTACATTTTGTTAGAATATCCCTGATTTATAGAATTCAGTTATCTATAGGTTATCAAATATCATTTTTGGAGCGTTTGTTATTTCGAATACTAAATACAAAGGAATTCTGTGTTGCGTCAATAACATATAATAAAATTGAAGTAGACACTCGCATGGCATCTTTTTTATAAAAGTTACAGACTTCGACGGGTTTCTTTGTATGTCAGTCGAGTCATATTAACTAACATCCGAGATGAAATTTTGATTTGAACGTTTTTCATCTCTCCAATATGGGAATACCAATATCACCTCGTTTGCTCAATAGTCAGAAAGAAAGATATTTTCTGATATTTTATAAAATCACGTGATATTATACATTTTGAGTAACATGTGTTATAGGATAGGTATTTGGTGTTGCTAGAAAATTAACGATCAAAATAAATTCGAGTTATATAAATATTAGACTACTTCTAAGTTACTAAACTTTAACATTCACAAAATACCAGTCCATTTATAAATCAGTAAAAAATACAGCCATCAGACGACTAATGTAATGGCTCAAATAAAAAGACCGAGACGCACGTATTCAGACACAAAAAAGTAATACTCGTTGGGTTTCCGTTAGTGCCCTACGCTGAATAAAATTTTACGTTGGACAGGTATCAAACAACAAAAAGAATCGTTTGAAAAATAATCCCTCCAACACTTACAGGTGACGTTACGGGAACTTTTTCTAATTTCAACGAAACGTTATTACGTTAAGACTCTCGTTATTACTTTCGATCCCGGGTAAACTTTGTTTAATTAACTCAAAAGGAACACGCAGAATTTAATTGTTGTATTGTTTTTGTTCGTGCTGTGTTCCATTTTAATAAAATCAAACTCAGTGAAAATTAAACAGCTATAGAGGATTTTTTAAAATATATTTTTGCTATGACTTTTACCCTAATTTGTTTGTACTATTAAATAATATTAGTTAACTAATTCAATTATTGGATGAAAATCTAATGTATACCTATAAATTCACGTACTACACGACATTCAACATGTTAGATGTTAAGGATATCTCGAACGATCTTGTTTAGTTATATTTTTGATTTTGTTAAGGTTTTAACAAGTGACAGATAGTTTTGCCGCGGTTTGGGTATAATCTGACATTGACATTAGAGTACGACTCAGAGGACACAGGGTTTTTAAAAAATCATCAAAAAATTATGGTAGTAAATTATACAAAATGATGTAGTTATAAGAACAGTTTCAGCAAATGTTATAGATTGCTTAAGTATCAAAATTACGTTGAAATGAAGTCGATTTTCAGAGAAATAGTCACTTGTTTTGAAGTAATTTCTGGAGAAAATTGATTTCGTCTAACTTTCATTTACACTACTTCAAATTTATAGTAACAAAAATTTAGTTTATTAAAGTTAAAGTACAGGATATGTGTAATACAAAATTACCATTTTTAGTAGTCCAAACTTTACGAAATTTACAAATAATCTTCGCTGCTGCACTTCTTTACACGCGTTTACCTAAAGGTCCATCAGAAAAAAGAACATTACTAATTAAGTGAGTCTGTTTTCAAAAAAAATATTTATTTAAATGAAAGATGCTAATAGAAACTAGCACTTGTTATTTCTAATAGTTAACAAAAGGTGTACAATTTCATGCGCGAAATCTATCATTTTGTCATTTTTCCGACTAAAATCGATAACGGCCTCTTTACTTAAGAGGCCTTAGTTTCAACAAAACAGTTTATCTTTATGCTGGCAGTAATTTGTGGTTTTTTAACACATTATAGAGTGGTTATAAATATTATAATATGTCTGTCGATAAAGAAAATGAATAGTGCCCTGTTGGTTTATTATAACTGTCTGGAGTCTACAACTCAGAATATCCATTTCATAATAGTGCCTATTGTAATTAAAGTGTTACAACCTTTAATGTCGTGTAGTACATTAGTTTACATGTGCAGTGTATTCCATCATATTAGTACACACAGTCATTTATAACGATAAATTTGCTAGAATAGTTATTTATCTGATAATTAAACACGACACTTATGAAGCAACGGACCACGCAAATGAACAATTTCTATTCTCATATGACAGTTAGGAGAGTAAACATAATGTAATATTGTATACTTACTATATTAGGCATACGTGAAACTTACGCACTCTTGTTTGTTATATCGTTACTTCTGCTTTCTGCTATGCTCTGTATAACATGTTATGGAATTATTTTTTATTTCGACAATTACCAGTATGAGCTTTTTTTACAAACCTACTATATTTGAGTTTAGTACTATGTATATGTACGATATAGGTACGAGTAGTTAATATGCTGGTAGATTTAGTGTACTTCAAAGTATAATCTATAAGTATTCATGGCTGTAATAAATATGTAATGACATATTCGCTTAAACAGCACAACCTAAATTGAGGAAACAATGTCATAAGAACACTTTATAGATCCACCGTAAAGGTTTCCACTCAGCTTGCTGCTATGCTATGGTAACTTCTATTTAGAGCACTATCTAGGATCTTTAAATGAATCTCATCCAAAAGAGCTCAACTGTTGTAGGATTATTAGGTACAGTTGCCATCAGATATATAGCGGCCGAGGTGCTCATAAATATCTGAACACGCACTCTTATTGAACTATCACAATAGAGGAGTGTTCAGATTTGTGAGCACCTTGGGCGCTCCGATATATTCGATGGCGTCGGTTCCTACCTATTTACCAAAAAAACTAAATACCTGTGTTACCAAAATCGAGAATATTTAACTCGTTGCTACGATTAAAGGCAATATTATGTCGAAATAGTAAAATTTTAAAACGCCTTGTGTTACCAAAATCGAGAATATTTAACTCGTTGCTACGATTAAATGCAATATTTTGTCGAAATAGTAAAATTTGAAAACGCCTGTCAACTACACAGTAAAACTGAAATGCACCGAAATTCTCGATATTATTCCAAGCACACTTAATAACGTTTTATTTGACTTATAGAGATAATTGTCCAGTCGTAAACCTTATTGCGACGAGATAAGTTCTACCAGTAGGTACTCAGTTTAATGATTTGATGTTTGTATTCGATGGAAGCCCATGCCTGCAGCAGGAAATTAAAATGTCTCTTACAATAGTGACACCGGTTTCAAATAAGAATGTCGCCAGATTGTTATTTTGGGCGCTCATAGTTAGGTATATTATCATTTTGAAGTTTGGCAGATATAAAGCTGAATTCACTATGTAATGTTATTTGTGTGTTATAGCCTTAAAAGTATATTTTTCTACTCGTCGACTGTAATGGTTGAATTAATATTTCGTATATCAAACTGTAACTGGGTACTTTTCATGTATAGGCTCCCAACTCAACTCATTACGAAACGATTTAGTCAACTATAATTAAATGGACCAATCACAGCCGCGTTCAAGAGGACGAAACAAAACGATAGCTCAAATTAATTATTTATTTTAGGTTGTATAGTAGAAACAATTGCTTCATAAGTTATAAACGCACATGTAACACCCTTAATATAGCAATATCCATAGACTACGAAAACCGCTTACCATTGCTTGTTGGTCTCTATAGGCTACGGTGGCCAAAATCAAGAAAAAACTGTCTAAATTTGAATTTAGCGCAGAGCAAGTACCAGGGCCTCATGAGTTACGAGAAGGTGTCGCGGACCACCCCGCCGGGTCTCGGCGGCCGGGGCGCGTACGAGTATGAAGGTATCGCGACTGCTCGCGTATCTTAAATAGCTGTATACTTTTGGCTTATTTACCTGTATGATTTTATTAGTTTAAAGTATTATTTTTATTGACTCGTAGAAAAAGTATTGTATACAATAGCTTCGTTGCCAAAACACGCTACTCGACTGAAAAGCTCTCTATTATATCACGATTGTATAAAATACTAGTTACTACGTACCCTGTCAAATTGGTACATTTTCTAGTTAACCATTCTCTTGGATATCTTGGTTACCATACAATTTTTGATAATTATCATAAATACAATTGGTTATTGTGCATTAACTCACCAGCTCTTCTTTATGAAGAGTTAACAAAACACTCTAGGCCCACACAGATGGACATTATTATTATTATACATACTTAAATAGTACGTGAGTCGCACCCGTCAGTTGCAATAATTGCATTCTACCAAATTATATACGTACTACAAACAACAGTATAAAAACGGAGACCCAAAAACTCAGTTCTTGGAGATATTTGTAATTTACATGTACGTAGTTTATAGTAAACAACCCTATAATGGAACAGGGACCAGTAATGGGATGGTTTAGACAAATCCTGTAAAACAAGTATTTATCTACACACATATCATAAAACCTCTATGATGCCATCAAAATCCGTAAATAATGGCCAACATTACGATAAACTGTTTTGTTACAACAAATTTATTATCTGTGATGATGTTGTAATTGCTTCATAACTACATCATACATTATACATTCAAATTTGAAACATCTCTAAAAAAAAAACAATTTGATTTGCCCTCTGTTCTAATATCAATCGAGATGCCTTTTTGTTCGAAATGAAATGTCAATTGCATACAATTTTGACATATCTCGCATGTTAGTTTGTATCAAATGATACGAAAATAGGCCCCCGACTCTAGTTTGTCTCTGAATTAAAAAAAAAACTACGAATGCGTGACATGCGTGAAAAAAGTTTTCATTTACCGCCATTTGACGTACAGTTTATCTTTTAATTAGTATTAAGTATATAATAAATATGTTTTGTTGTTTTTAAAGTAACTATAGCAAAAGGTGCGTGTAAAATGAGCGATAAAAATATTTCGGTGACGCCACCACATATCCGCGAGTTCCGCCAAGAGAGCAATGCACCAACATTGGCTACAGCCAATGTAAATTACAATTTAGGTTAGTGAATATATCATAGAAAGTTTATCATATGTGTATAGATAAAATAGTGTATGTAACTGTACATAATTGGGCATTAAAACACTCGTGTGATCCTATTAAGAAACTCACTTTATTCGTTTCTTAAACCTTTAGCCCTGTATTATGTAGCAGTCACATAAACTAATATTATCATCAGTTTTTAATCGCTGGCAACATTTTACCATAAACAACAGCCAAAGAGCTGCTTAAGTTTAATTTTTCATTGATATTTGTTAGTTTGAAAATTAATAGCGCCATACATCCCATGACTGGAGAAAAAAAACATAGTTTTAATTATATTGAAACTAATTGCAGTAGCTTTCATGAAATACATTTAAAACATAAAGGACGAATGGGATATTCTACTTTTAAAGCATAAAGCGGTAGAAATTTTACATATGTCGGTGAAATATCAATAATACTCCAAATTTTCTATTAAATGTCCCATGATTGGTGCCGTTAACATATACACGGTGTATTTTTAAAACTCCGTTAATTTCGGGGTATGGCTAAGTAAATTTAAGGAGAATTCATAAAAGAATATTAATAGCATTGTTGTAACATGAACATTATATTTAAATCCACCAAACAATTGAAAACTATGACATAATATCAATGACATTCCGAATATCGATCGTCCGAGATAGTACTTGCGTGCGCAAATGTATTAACTCATACTAAACACTAATCTATTATGTTAACAGGCCCTAAGGCAAGTGTACACGTTCGTAGGGGCCTTATTAGAAAAAAAAAACATTAATTATCTCCAAACTTGCTTTAGGGCCTGTTTACATAAATGATTAGTGTTTAGTATGAGTTAATACATTTTCTATTCTAATGAATGATTCTTTGAGCAAGATACTTAATTTAAGCTCAGGAATGCAGCCTTAAAATTAAGTGTAAATATATGGTCGAAAACGTGGAGGCAACAGAATGTGCTATAGCATTACCTTGATTTAGTACATATATTTAATGTGTAACTATCTTTATTCTAAATAAAATATACGTGCCTGAATATGTTGAAACTTTCGAAATGACTGCATTAAACAATTTGTTAGTCGACTGTACCCCGGAGAGAGCATGAATCTTAAGATAACATTTGGATACTTATACTTACGTACTATATAAAAGTTAGACCTTCATTTGAATTTATATCAGACAGTTATTGCCTCGCAATGTTGGTAAAAAAATCACCTTTTGCTATCACGATGCAGATATATCTATGTTGAGGTGAGTTATACGAGTACCTACAGAGGACAGAGGGTGCGGATTTGTTTTGCGAGAAAAAAATATTGAAAGTAAATGTGGACTTAAACACATAACATTTTTACGAAATAAATCGGGCCCATTGATTGATGTGATTTTCGGCACGTTTCAAGTCACTTATTAAACAAATAACGACATTAGGTTAATCGGAAAAGTAACTAAACTTTTAAAAATAGCGTCGTTACATTGTGTACAGTTTCTGCTGCTTGCATTATTATCGAAAACTTAATTACCCAGTCGTTTGATGTAGGCCAACAATGTTTATTGTAAATTAAATTGAATTAAAAGCAGTGGCATACGCTGTGTCATTCCCGACACGTTTTCAATTTATTGCCACGTCGTCTGCGGATCTGCGACGCAATTGCTATCGCTTAGCGAGAACCAGGCTCGGAAGCTCATATAAGTGCACTCTCAGATTATACATCGTTCTAACGGATTTCGAGATCACGTTATGTAGGTTCGCCTGGGAACATGACGCGTCTGCGCTTCGACAACAGATGGGAATAGTCACATTGGCGCCCTCCCGGCGTCTTATCGCCAACAACATTCTGAGGGATCGCTTACAAAACCTCGCATTTAATTATTCACCTTAGCTGCAAAAGCGACCTTGCTGTGCACAACTGAGATTTCAATTTCAAGTAACTTCTACGGTCCTGGTAGGAGCTTGCGCATTAAATGCCAACCATCTGGGTAAATGCGCCGATTGTTGTCCAAGTACCATGATCCCGACTTGGGTTCTTGGTGCTAAGCCGCAATATTGCCAGTAATGAGTGTTGTATACGGATGAGAGCTAGTCGTGACTTGAATTATACATATGGTTATGCATATGTATCCGTACAGGTTGTTTATTTAACCTAAATGAAGTACTGTGGAAAAATGTGAAAATATGAGAGAGAGAGAGGAGATTTATTCCTATTTATGTGTCCAAGGTCGATTTTAGAATAGATAATTACTGCATTCATAGATAAAAAAAAACTCATACACCGTCAAAGAACTAACCAAGTCAAATCTATTAAAATATTGGTACTTATTCGTTTTGTTGTGACTATTTAGTGCTGCCTGTAGGGAACAATCGTCTGCTATGGAACTACGGTCGAAAGTGCCATAGGTATTTTGTAATCTTATTTACAGAAAGACATTTACCCGTAGTAACCCTTGCTGGTTAGATATGGGTAGATGAAATAAGGGATGATATGAAGCCTTGACCGGGTGAATTTATTCAAGTTATATACTTTACTTATTTACTATTCCTACTCAGAATTCATTATCATCTTCCTCGCGTTATCCCGGCATTTTGCCACGGTTCATGGGAGCCTGGGTCCGTTTAGCAACTTATCCTAGGAATTGGCGTAGGCACTAGTTTTTACGAAAGCTAATGCCATCTGAACCTTCCAACCCAGAGGGTAAACTAGGCCTTATGCCATGATTAGTCCGGTTTCCTTGCGATGTTTTCCTTCATCGAAAAGCGACTGGTAAATATCAAACGATATTTAAACACGAAAAACTCATTGATACCAGCCGGGGTTTGAACCCGCGACCTCCGGATTGCAAATCGTACGCTCTTACGGCTAGGCCACCAGCGGTTCTACTCAGAATTGTTTATAGGCGCTCTTTAGATCCTAGAAAAAGCGTCTCAAGATTTTTATTTCCATTCAGTTACCATTTTCATTAGTATGGCGGTAACGAAATGTAAGAAAAGTAAATTTTGTGACACTTTTTCTCCTATTACGTTCGAAAGAGCGTGTTAAAAAAAAAGTGAAGTGTACAACTTTAATTAAAATAATCCAACTTCTGTATGGTGCTGTATGTTAGTACATGGACATAAAGAAATATTGGTTTTTTGTGTGATGGTTGCCACAATTGTTATTTTTCTTCTATTCGCCAATATTAGGGACCTAGTGGATGATATCGACATTGATATCATTTAATTATGGTCAGTATCCCGATCTTTTTTTTTTATATACTTACGTATCCTAGCATAAACTGTTACCCTTGAGAGTAAAACCACTTTATGTTGATCGACGCATTCTTTATTCATACTAATGGCACATGAATCTTTAATTTCAGTTAGTCTGTAAGAGCGTTGCGTAATAGCTATTATTTAATCGAACAATTGTCATGTGTCACGACATGGCTAAGTTGGTCGGTATTTTTGATGTTAAATGAATGTTGACAGGTTTTGAAACGTATCCTTGTGACTTATATTATAAGTAAAAAGTGAAAATGTTTGCTACAATTGGAGTACTAACTATATTCGGATCTTAAGAGGATACACTGCGCCCGTTTTTCCATTCAAACGTAGTCCTCATTTTCCTATCTGGATATTGACATTATGGATAACGATTTAACATATTTTGATGTATATTAACCATAGCTATAGCCCTATGTTTGAATTTGTTAGATTTTTATTTGTGTATAAATTAGGAGCGAAAAACAGTTTTCATACAAGTTTTTAAATGCTCCTAACTCTTAACAATAATTAAAGATTCGAAAAAACATAGGGGCATAGCTGTGATTGATATACAATAAACTGTATCAAAATATTTTTAATCATATTAATATCAGAAGAGCAAAATGAGGACTACGTTTATATGAAAAGGCAATTAAGAGGATACACCGCAGCCGCGGTGTATCCTCTTAATCGTTTACTGTAAGTAATATTTTATTTTATATATTAAGATTTTGCCAACAGGTGTAATACAATAACATTCAATAAATCAGGTCATAAAATATGAAAGACATTCACTCGCATATATTGAAAACTAGCAGTGCGCCCCGAACTGCGAACTCGCGGTTCGCCAAAAACTCTATAGAGTAGATTCATACAGGATGTAACAACAATTGTGGGGTCCGTTTAAGGGTATATTCGGTATCATTTTCTGATGAGGAAAAAGTAGAAAAAACATTTTTACACGAAATATTTTTGGCCTTTGTAATCAGGATTGGCCGACTTGGACGACCTGCCCCATAGAAAGAAAAAAATTGTTAGTTAAATGCACATGATCATACACCGCACTTGCGGAGGCATTTTGCGGGCACGTCAGTTAGTAACGTTTGCAAATAAATCAATAAATATTCGAGTTGTCAAAATAAGTTATTTGTAACATAATATTTAAACATTATGACGCATGATTTTAATTTATCGTATGATGATTCCTTTGAGAGTTCCTAAAAATAGGTTATTGGTTAAGTTTAACTAAAAAACAAAAGGAAGTACGTTCTTACCTTATTTTTATTTCCTAAAAGATACATGCCAATTAAATTAATATGCTAAACTTATACTCCATATAAAATTAATTGTCATAGGGACAGAGAACAGAGAGATATAACAAATTAAAATCATGTGTCCATTATGTTTAAATATCAGGTTACAAATAATAAGAACAAATACCTCTCTGACAACTCGAAAATGTATTAATTAATTTGCAAACGCCACTAACTGTCGTGCCCTCAAAATGTCTCTATGAGTGGGACTGTAGTGTATGCACATGTTGATTATTTTTAGATATTTTTTTTGTTCGGTAAATGAAAACAAAAAAAAATCATATGAAAAGTTTTCTTAGTTTCTATTTAATTTTAAAGTTTATTGTTTTAATACAAAATACTATCTCTTAAAATATCGGTAACTAATTTGACTTATATAATTATTTAACGCTCAAGCGCCATAGCTCACGGACTTCATATAAAACACATCCTACGCTGTACTAAACAGCAATCCCGTAGCATAGAATATTCAATTTTCATCTCGACGAGGGATAATCATACTGTAAGAGACTAAGAAATTGCTGTCTGTGACGCGTTAGCATCACTGATGCATGAGAAAATATTTTCCCGCTTTCCACCTCTCTTAAACCCTTTTAGATGCATATTGCCAGGTTTGTACTAAATAAACAAATAATGTGCATTACTCGTATACACGAGGATAACGAAAATTCGTTTTGGTTACAAAGTTTACGAGGGAATAGAGATTTGCTTCTCAAAAGGTAAGCAAGGTTTGGTTATTCAAGGTATTGAGGGAACTCTGTATGTGTTTGTTTGTTCAGTACCCCTAGTGTAAATGTTTTCGATGGCGTAACGTGACGTACGCGTTTGCGTTAAGTCTCATTTTGTATGGGATTTTGAGTTTCCAAAACGTTCCGCTTGGCGCGCTGTTTCTAAATCCCGTTTCGCTATCGAATAAATTTACACTAGGGGTACTGTTCGCGATGTGAGTTTTTTACTTTACGCTCGTGCCACCCAATGTACAAAATGACACTCAGCATAACTGCCCGTACTTTAGAAATTAAATTCAGAGCTAAACGCCCAGTGTGCATAAAAATTTATCAGATGTCAGTTATACATTTTCCCGCTAAATTGAAATTCACCTAGAGGTCTTGAATGGTCTGTTCAGTGGCTATTTACTATTTGGACAGCTGATGTTTGACAGATATTCACATTTTGTATTTGTATTTGAAATAAATAAATATAATAGGACATTATTACACAAATTGACTAAGTCCCACAGTAAGCTCAATAAGGCTTGTGTTGAGGGTAATTAGACAACGATATATATAATATATAAATATTTATAAATACTTAAATACATAGAAAACACCCATGACTCAGGAATAAATATCCATGCTCATCACACGAATACATGCGTTTACCAGGATTTGAACCCGGGACCATTAGCTTCGTAGGCAGGGTCACTACCCACTAGGCCAAACCGGTCGTCTACTAAATCGGTCGGTCGGTAAATAGTCTTTGCAGTTGGTTTCATTCATCATGCCAGGATTTGTAGGCGTATGTAAGTCCAGTCATATGAGTATTTTTACCTTTTTTTTTTTATACCTCGGTAACGAAATCAGTAACTTTTTGATTCACAACAATATAATTAACAGTAAGCAATACGGTTTTCAAAAAAACCGAAGTACCTCTCAGCTACTTTCTGACTTTAACAATGAAATTAACGAGCACATGCATGAAAAAAGGCATGTACTCGTTGTTTTCATTGATTTCAGCAAAGCATTTGAAATGTTAGATTATGAAACATTGTTTTACAAACTAGAGCAGAGCGGTATACAGGGCCCTTTGATTAAATTGTTAAAAAACTATCACAAAAATAGACATACACTAGTAAAGATAAACAACACATACAGTGACGAAATAAAAACCGAAAAAGGCACGGCTCAAGGATCTATAATCGGCCCAACTGAGTACTTGCTGTATGTTAACGATATGTGCAACATAATAACTAAAGGCTCTGTCTATCAGTTCGCGGACGACACATGCATTATCACAGCCGACCGCGACATAGCTACCGCCGAGCGCACAATGCAATCTAATTTCAACACCATCTGCAAATGGGCGCACGACGTTGGTTTAGTAATTAACGCGCAAAAGACGAAAATAATGCATATTCGTTCGGCGCACAATAAAACTGCTCGTGATATTACTGTGGTGGCACACACATAGCTGCCTGCACCAGCAGAATATCACAACGTGTAACTGTGAAAATATCGAAGTGGTCACAGAACACATGTATCTCGGGTTAATAATCGACCACAGATTCAACTGGGGGCCGCATATTAACTATGTGTGCGATAAGTTAAGAGCCATTCTAAGCAAAATGTCAATCCTAAGGTATAAATTACCGTACAAAACCCTACGTATGCTGTACCTAGGCCTCGCTGACTCTGTGATCGGTTACGCTTTGAGTACTTATGGTAAAACCTATAAAACATATATAGAAAAAATATATAACTTACAAATAAGATTATTGAAGACACTTGTACCTAAGCATATCAAAAAGAAATACGAAACAGAATATGCACAACTTTTCAAATACTGTAATGTACTTCCGGTTCAAAATAAGTGTAAACTAGCCATACTAACTGAAGAATATCACTATGTTACTAAACTAAAAGTAAACAAAAGATGTACAAAACTAAGAAGTCTACAGAGACAAAACAAATATTGTAAACCCAAATATAATAACATATATGGCACTAGGCTGTATACATATATATTACCTAAAATATTAAACGATTTGCCAGAAGATGTTCGTGTAAAGTACTTAAATGGTAAACATATAAAAAAAGTAATTAAAATGCACTTATTGACATCAAACGACACAAGCTACTTATACTAAGAATCCTACAATGTTTTCTTTTTTTTAAATTTAGACATAAGACATTAATATATGTATTGTTCTCTGAACTCCCCATCGGCACACAAACCTCCTCAAGGTTTTGCCTACGATGGGTCTTGTATTAAATTATAGACTGTAAATTGTTTGTTTATTCAATAAATTAAAAAAAAAAAAAAAAAACTATTATAGAGACATGTGCAACAGCCCTGAGAACACGACATTTGATGAAGTGAAAAGAACATACAAATTAAATTACCTAGGTAATAACTGCTTTTTGGAGTTGTTTTTTTTATAAGATAAGAGATAAGCCGATTATTCGGTATTCGGCATATTCGGCAAGGTTTTCAATATTCGTATTCAGCCGATTATTCGGTTAAAGTGCTGAATATCCGGCAAATATTTTATATTAAGTATGTTTGTCTTGTAACACTGTAAAATGTAAGCTCCTCCAGAACTTTGAAAGTACTATCTACCATTAGGTTACGTGTTCCTATTGTCAATATGATGAGATAATTATATTAAATTCATAGAACTCTAGAATTAAATTAAAATATGAAAAAAAAATTGTTTGCTAATCTCTTGCCTTTTGACCTGTTTGGATTTGTCTAGGAAGCGATTCGCCTTTAGCTGCAAACGTAATTGAATTATCAAATCGTTTATTACAATGATACAAAAAATTCGGCCGAATATTTGGTTCGGTAAGATCTGAACCGAACAATCGGCCGTATATTCGTATTCGGTTAACTCTATATTCGGTCCATGTCTATATAAGATTATAACTTACTATTAGATGGCTCGTTAAGTAACCTCCGTTTTGGTATTCCAGAACCAGATAGTAAATTGACATATTAGTACTGAACTGTAATTTTAGTACAAAATCAGTCGGGGCGGGTAGCAGATAGGTCACTCTAACCACCATTTTAATATACGAGTATAACGAAAAACGGTTTTAGTTAACAATAGACAAATGATTAGCCTCTCGGGGCCAGCTTCAAATCGAACGACTATATATGATATCACAGAGTTTACTTTCCGTGAAGTATTACGGGTGCAATTCGACTATTAATCCATTAAAATAAGTAAAGTTAAGTAATATAGATTAATCTTCTCTCTAGTCAGAAGCGTGATTTTCAAACTGATTACTGCGAAATATCCCAATGGCCCCGCGAGACTTTCCTGATTCTTTTTTGTATCCTTAGCTGATCATCAATCACTCTGTTTACCTTCCTCGCCATTTCTTTGATATACTGTTAACTTACATTGATTGAAGAAAATACTCACGAGGTATAATTAACGAGAATGATCATTCTTATTATGGAAAACTAGCCCCCGCCCGCGACACAGTCCGTGTACATGTCGTTAGGGATTACATTTAAAAAAAAATATTTTGTCTGTACACGATTTGAAATATTAATGCTATGCTATTCTCAGACCTGAAATAACTATTTTTATTAAGTGTGAATTTAGAGTTCATTTGATCCTATTGTTTATGCAATAGAACCTGGCTTCATTCCACACCAACAATTATTTATAGTCCCTGAATTTGTCCGCAAACACTCGCCCGCGCTTGCCTTTTTCCATTTGGTCATTTGTTAACTTTTCCAAACTTTTTTGAACAGAATGTGACGGTAAAAATTCGTAGTGACATTTTAGATAACGCGGTTGGACAGTTTGTTATATCATCCGTAAGTTATACATATACAAACAGTAAACATAATGTTCTTAATGCAATTATTTACACCGTAAAGTCTTGCAAGTGCCAATAACGTCATTCACTGACGGTGAAAAAGAAGTGGAATAAAGTCATAAAATTCACTTAGAGAGACTTCAAATTCTTTGTGTTCTCAGACTGAAGAAGCAAATTCGTAAACGTAGTGATTATATGCTCTTTGGGTAATACTCGTAATTTTATTAATAGAGGGCTTACTTGATCCACTTTTTTAAATAATACCCTACTTGCAAGAAACGTACGATGTCTACAAATAAAATATATCAGCCGCCACATATTGCATTTACAATATATGTACGAGGAAAGAGCAGTACTCGTAAGCATCCATCAGGTTTAAACATGACATGTGTCAGGTTGTGAGCCAGCCGATAACGACATTCAGACCACAAACACGCACATATCTTTACACACACAGGTTCTCCTTGTCACCACACGTCAAGAATACGAGATATAATAAACCCCAGGATTCACCTTAATTATTTATATGACAGTGAGCTTAAAGACAGGCACACAGTCTCCAATTCCGCATTGTCATCTAACATTTTCCGAATATCCAGAGGGTAGATATAATAAGATTATTTTGTCATGGTTAGGTATAACCGATTTAAAAATGACATCTACCGCAATACCAACACACGGGATGTCTTGTCTTATCAAATTATGAATCGCAAAGACATTACGTTTGTTTTCGGGTACGTTTTCTTGTAATTCCTTAATAATATTTACGTAGCAAATAGCTTTTGATGGTTAAGCAAAAATACATATGTAAAAGATATTTACATTTATGTCATGTGAAATTATATATGTATTAGTGTACACGTAACCGTATTACTTTTTATAGTCAGTACGTGTAAAAATGGTGTTCAGAATAGGTGGTTAATTGGTTATAGTTATTATATTATATAAACGTATGTAAGTCCCTACTTAAATAAAGAGAAAGTATCGCAACTTGCATCGAGTAAATTTTGTCTCTATTCGGACTTATCTATACTTATAAAGTAATGTCTGGTCGGGCACTGAAGACAGGAGTCTCTGATTAACCCTAATACTCGTAGTAGTCATCAGATTTTGACGCATTGTATGGAGCCACTAATTGTTAAGATACCGTTAGCTCCCTCGCGAGTGAAATTGCTATTTAGGGCAGGTTACACCGTCCGCAAATATCTGGCAAACTGGTTAATACAACGCAGTTGTCAACTCCTATGTAGATAATTGTAGAATTTTTTATACATTAATTCCTTAGTAAGGGTATTCATGTTATCTTAATATCCACAGACCGCCACCGAAGATCGGGTTCACTGGACGAGGCAGCCGAAGACAGCAGCGACAATGGCGGTAGCACGCCGAAGAAGAAGACCGTCATCGAGGAGCAATGGGAGCGGTCAGGGGCTTTCGAACTTACCTCTGTGGAGCAGGAGACCTACGAGAAGTACTTCTATGGCTCTGAGCACTGGAACTACTTCACCAATGACGAGGACCTCGGACCCGTCATACTGTCCATTAAGCAGGAGACGCTTAATTCCCGAGATCAGTTCAGGTTAGTGTATGGAATTAACTAAACTTACAGTGCCGAAAAATAATGTATGAATTCCTTGTGAAGCCTTTGAAGATTTTCACTCACAAGTGGTAATTTAGCTGTATAAATGTAATATTATGATTGTTACGGAGATTTTCTTATAACTTTTTAGACCTGGGTAATCCGGGTATGTCTTTAAACTCGCCTTGTGTGGTAGGGCATAGCACAGCGGATGTCATAGTGTTAGTGTTGTGTTTCTGATGGTGAGTAAGGTTGCCAGAGCTCAACGAGGGTGCGGAGTTGTTAGAGTCGGCATCCCGCATGTAACTCCTCTGAAGTTGCAGGCGTCCATAGGCCACAGAGACTGCTTACCATCAGGCGGGCCGTACGCTTGTTTGCCACCGACGTAGTATAAAAAAGACGCAAGTTTTGTGAAATTATCGTAGACATTTGAGCAGACACATTAAAACTACACATTTTTAGATTCGTGAATCAAATGAGACTATAGGTACCTAACATTAGGCGGTAAACTACATGATTGCACCCTTCTGTTAATTTAGTGGAAATTTGTGCAAATGTACGGATCGCCAAATAGCTTGTAAAAAATGTAATACAGTAGGGGTATATTCACGGGCGTGCTTTGAATTTCGATCTGACCGAAATATGCCGAACTACGCAATCGATAAGGTATTTCAGCATTTTGTAGCTGGTCTGCCGTTTATATTATGCCTACTTCTGGGAACCGCTCAATATCCCCATTATATTACCTTAATTAAACTGTTTTCATTTGGCTTAATGAAGCAAACTTGGTTCGGGTAGCAAACATTCTACACATTCCAATCATTCCATGTTGTGAGTCTACATTGAAAATTTACTAAGTATCCGAAATTTATTCCAGCGTTTCATACTCGTAACTATCTGTATTCTAAACAACCAAAAATGTTAAAGCCTTACGTACCTTCTTATTTAGTTTGTAGTATAAATTATAACATTTATTAATTGAGTTAAAAGACGAAACATGAACATGATATTATAATTATTAGTTATCCATTCGTCTAGAGACTTGAATGTATATCCTCTATGAGTCAAAGAATATAAAATTAGAACATCTGAGTAGCAGGACAATTCGGACGTGAATTGACATGAACGATATGACCACGATTTTTGGACCCGGGTACGTCCTTAAACTACGTCCATAAGAGAGGTATGGGCATTGTGAATGTCATCTCGCTCTGTGTAGTAGGGCACAGCACAGCGGATGTCGTTCCTGATCTAGAGCGGAGCCCAACTGGGGAAGTACCTCCACCTTAGAGAAAATCGCAGCCAAATAACACTAGACCCTACTCATAGTGTTGTGTTCCTGCCGGTGAGTAAGGTTGCCAGAGCTCAACGAGGGGTGGGAGGGGGTTAGGGTCGGCAACGCGCATGTAACTCTGGAGTTGCAGGCGTACATAGGCTACGGATACTGCTTGCCATCAGGCGGGCCGTATGCTTGTTTGCCACCGACGTAGTATTAAAAAAAAATGAACCGATATTAGAATGATATTGGAAACAATCAGTAAGGTACTATGTGTCATTCGGCATTCGCGCGTGTATTTCGCCTAGACTTGTCCACACAGTCAGCTAACTGATATGATTCCAATATTAGGCCGGCGCCCCACTGCTGCGCACGCTACATCCACGGCCCACGTTTTAATACAAACCGTGGGCAAGCCCACGAAATTTTGTATAGGAACGTGGGTCGTGTACATAGCGTGCGCTGCAGTGGGGCGCCGGCCTTATTCTAACATTTGTTTGATTTCAGTGCACGCTCGAATTGGCCTGTAGGTCTCAAAATTTAAGTATGTCCAATATTCGTGACAATCGTCATATTACTGATGTAAGATTGTTACAATTGCCTATTAAAAAGCAACGATTAATTATTTCTCGTAATATAATACTTAAATAGGTATTTTAATAGGCATTAGGATTTTATCGTAGCCTGATCAGTAGCCTCCGCAGTGATCGGTATCAGATTTAATTTGTAACAGCCAACGACGTTGAAATTCACGCTCTTGGGACCAATTTTGAGGGAGTCTGCAAATTCAATATCCAAATTATCAAGTATGCTTGGATGATAATTGGAAATACATTGATTGAACAAAACAATAGGTATACCTAGAAGACTCCTTTGAGTCTGGTGACGAAGATAATGATGTATTGTGATTATTACTTGCTTGTAACATTCAAAAGCGTAGCAGATCGTAATTATTACTATGGGGCACTTAAAAACGTTGAAGTGAATAAAAGTGCTAGGAAAAATCCATGAAATTTTACAATAACTACATACTTCTATATGAAAAATTAAAATATTTTTACCTTTCTCAAGAATCAACTGAACTAGCCTTAGGCCGGCGCCCCACTGCTGCGCACGCTACATCCACGGCCCACGTTTTAATACAAACCGTGGGCAAGCCCACGAAATTTTGTATAGGAACGTGGGTCGTGTACATAGCGTGCGCTGCAGTGGGGCGCCGGCCTTAATTCAATAAACATCCATGTCCATGCTGCTAATCAAAAATGAACCTATGGAAACGGAATCCTTATCTAGCAACTTGCAACACGCGTTGATAATTGCAAGGCGTCATAAAGGGGGGCGTTTATAAAATGTTTGCAGGCACATAATGAACCGACGACCCCAGCTGGTTTACCTTGGCGACCCTGTCGTAAACCGAATTCAATTAGCATAACGCCACAGAGCATTTTGAACCCAGTAGGATTACGCTGTGGCCTTTACTAGAGCGAAATGTAATTTTGATAATTGTGATATTGGGAATTTTCTAAGAAGATTAAATTGTTTGATTAACACAGGCGTATTCTGGTTTTAATAACAGGATATGTAGCGCTACGAAAACGTTGGTAGTACGAAATATGTTAAGTAAGATACGTCAAAAATGTCCTAAAGCTACGATATGGATTGGATATGTCAGTGTCGAAAGTGACTTTTTGTTAGAAGAAACGTCACTTTTGACACTGACATATCTAATCCATATCGTACCTTTAGCAAATGTTTGACGTATCTTAAAATTCGAATCGGGCCGGGACATTCAGTGCCAGCGCGAGCTACGCGCTACGAGCGTGGCCGATAACACGGTTTTTTCCGTTTGTAGAGAAAAGCTCCTACGAACTTAGTTAGCAATGGTGGAGGGTAGCATAAGTTTTCTGCCAACAAACTGCTATGCAGTTTGGCAGATAAGTAACTTTTTATAAATAAATTTAAATAAAAAGACAGATACACCGCCTAGCGGGACGCTGGATGTGAATGTGTTAAGCCCTGAATGACTGAACGCCTACACCTAAAGCGCCCTTTACGGATAACTCGGACTATCCCTCATTATGCAAATTCTTTTTCACCACACCAGGTCGTAAATTATATATTTATGTACAATAATGAATATTTACTTACTTTTTAAGTTGCATTTTATCCAAAGAGTGGCAAAGTAATTTGATGCAAAATTGAGTTGTTTTCTCATATCGGCTGGTCGAATTGACTTTTAAGTGATGGTTTTGAATACTAAATTATTTTTGATAACTTTAATTTGAATTTTAAGTACCTATTTGTAATGTTTTACAGTATCCTCGCGTTGGTGCGGTGAAAAAAAAACTTACAATGTTTGTTTAACACAGAGATAATTGTAGGAATCGCAGTTGTCGAATACCTACGCCTTAGACTATTATTAATTAGTTCTGGATTAGTCCTGATTTAGATCAGTCAAATAAGTTTTAAAATGCGGATGCTTTATCGAACGAGCGAACGAAGGTCTTATATTCAACTTGGAACACACGGCTGGCTAGGGGCACGTCCAGGCATTTCGATGTTTATAAACTTAACTATCAGAAGGTAAGTACGTAAAGCATTTTTTTTATTTATTTAAAAGGCACACTAAACAGACAACATTCAAATTTGTTTTACAATATATAGAAAAGTAGGTATTATATAAGAATGCCATCCAAAATAAGCGTGCACAGCGAGATAAAATTAAAAGGAGCAATAACTATCCTAAAATTATAAATATATATATTTATAATTTTAGGATAGTTATTGCTCTGTTTTTCTGTTTTTAACAAGTGCTACGACGCTTGCAAGAGTAGCACGCCATGTCTTCTATCTCACTCCACCCGTTGCATAAATACTGTGCGTTAGTTGAGTCTGGCCGCCGATGCAGACGCATGCCCCATAGGACTTTTAATACAAAACAGGGTCAATAATAAGTTCACTCAGATTGATTTTTTCCTTATCTAAATTCATTGGTCTGATCATGACCAACATTAATAACTGATGATCTGTATTCAAAATGGGAAATTATGGCTGCCATCTTGAATTTCTTCATTTTTGCTCTAATCATGATCAACATTGATATCTGAGGATCCGGAAGGTTTATTATGAATTCATAGTCAAAACTGCTAAATATGGCCGCCATCTTGAATGGCTTTATTTTTGTTATTTTTGATATAATCATGTAAAAATTGATATCTGAGGATTCGAAAGGCTAATTAATAGGACCTAAAGTCAAAACTATAAAAAACCGGACGTCATCTTGAAGTCCTTCATTTTTCCTCTAGCCATAATGAATTTTCAATTATGAGAATCTGAAAGGCCTAACATAACTTTCCATTTTTTTATAAATCGCGTCAAAACTTCTACTTCATAGATTTTTTGATGAACCGCCAAAAAGATTTTCAGTTCGGTATAAACTACTAGAAAATATATTTCATTTTACATTTTCTTATTGAACTCTTGTACTGATGGACAGTCGCAATTTTCACTTGAAAGTTTCCTTTCAAGTTCAAAGTACAATAAAAATACGATTTTCTTGATGGTCGCCTCGTAGCTTGCGGTATAAATCATCAAGTTTTCTCTTAGATACACATGTAATTTATAAAGTGGGTTTGTCGAAGATTTCAAAAGGTGAACCTTGTAACCGTGACAACATTGTACGAGTACTTAATCTATTTGTGTTCTTGTAAAATATAGTACGTAAAAAGATAAAATCTTCGTAAATGTGATTACAGATACTTAAGTAAAGGTTTCCTACTGGATACGTTGTTACACTGCTTCGTTGTCGACGTATAAAACTGTACATAGATGGAGCTTTTACTGGGGTTATTAATTTCTGTGGAATTTTTAAAGATACCTTCTAATAAAATTGAAACGGAGATTCGTGAAATGGAATCCAATGGGAATGGCAAAATGTGAATATTTTTTTTGACTTGTTATATACCTAACAAACTGTTTTACTGCTAGTATAAATAATATTATTAACCATGTCCGTTACTTCAATATATTGACTTGTTTTCACGTTATGCCATTTATATTGAATTCCATTATGTAATGGGATACTGCAAGTAGGCACTAGTACAGAATGGACAAATAAGAGTGATACATTTTTAATTATATGAATGCAAAATTTATTAAATATTTTTTCATACATATATTATTAAGGCTTGGCAATTCTATAAGGAAGATAATTTCTGCTAAATATTTACCTCTAGCAGCAAGCATTTTTGTTTTTAATGTTTGTGTTGTTTAAAACACGTTGATTTCACGATTAATTTCAAGAAACAGTGACAGTGATTGGCAACCAGATTCCCCAAATTTTGCAGCTCAAGACTTATTTCTGTGGTGCTATCTAAAATTACGTGTCTATACTAAGAAGCTGATGGAATTTAAACAATTAATTCTGTCCACCTGACGCAAATTTACTAAGATAATACCGAAAATGTGCGAAAATTGCTTAAAATTACGATGATAAGGGATCACATTTGCCTGCTGTTAGTTGTAGACGTTGGTCAGACGTTATGTTCCACAATATATTTGCCAACCCTGATAACAATCCTATATTTTTAAAATAACAGTTAATATTTTTTAACTTAATATAGTTAACATTTAAAAACACCTACTTACTTATTTCCCATCCTGTATAATTAAATTGAGTGTATAATATCCCATTAAGAAATAACAAAACTTGTTCACTAATCAAAACTTTTCTCTCTTCTTCTTCCTCTAAAGTTTTTTTTTTTTACAAATGTAAAAACATATGTGTGTCCTTGTATGTGAGTTTTCATATTTTTCTCTGTACTTGTACTGTAAAACGATACTACTTGCCAAACATCATAGTTCTAAGACAATAGTATCCTATAATTTTTTATTCTCTTGAGATTGTCGGAATATTCGTTTTGTGTGGCATAAACGGCCGTATCTTTTTTTACGTTAACTTAAATGTTTGATTTTTTCACAGCTCCAAGGGACTGTAGTGTGGTTTTAATTTCAACTCGATACCTCCGTGTTCCGGAGATAAAGGTTCTTGACAGTCAGGCGTACGGACAACAAAGTGATCCTATAAGTGTTCCGTTTTTTTCCTTTTGAGGTACGGAAGCCTAAAAATCTAATGATATACCTAGAGGAAAAGCAGACGAAACCAAAAACGGCCAAAAGATGCGGGTGATATTCAAAGAACATGTTTTGTAAGCCCTTTGAATTAAAATGATTTGAAATGTAGCACCGGGATAAAATCTTTCAAATCTGCATCGTAAGAGGTTTATATTCTCACATCTACCCTTTGCATGACGAAGGAAAAGTTTTTAGCTTTGATCTTTTTATAAAGTAGACAGTTTTGGGATCGACTTTTCGCTCAGTGCAACACGATGGAAAGAGTTTTTATTCTGCAAGTCAGCACACAATCGTTTGACGCTAGTACGTAAACATATAAATCATGTGTAGTCAGACAAAGGGTTCTAGGTACTAACACTTTACTTTATTTGTATATATTGGCATTTTTGTGATTTGAGCTGATTTTGAAACACTGTAAACCACAGATCATCTCAACATATTAGTAAACTTGCGGTCATTTTAAGTTGTATCCACGTTACAAAATACCAAATAAAATGGTAACCTCATGCTCTTTAAAAACGCTTAGTAATGTGATGTCTGTTTAGTCTTCGCTTTGAACAAAGGAGTTACTTAGAATCTCTAGCAGGTAAACCGTCCAGTAACAGTCGGCAACTTCTCTCAAATGTTTGCTCTCCGCGTAATTATGTGCTCACTTGTCAAACTTAGTTGGGCATCCATCGCGCCGGCCCCGGAGTACAACAATGTTACGTAACACTATCTCGGTATTTAAATCCAGATGTTCCTTGAGCGGAGTACAAAGTTGTTAGTATTGTTTTAAAGGAAAGAAACAAAAACAAAATACATTACAACCGGATAAACATCATCTATAGACCTGTTGCTAAGCCTGGTGTAATCTAGTGCGAAAAAAATATTACAAACTATATCGCTATCCAAATCGAGACGTCGCTCGACTTGAAAAAAAAATAGAGGCAAATCCATTAGCAGTTACATTAATCCTTCATTTGTTGGCCAAAGTCAAAGTCAATATATTCTTTATTCAAATAGGCCTAGCAACAAGCACTTTTAAATCGTCAAGTTTTACAAATATCATCTTAATCTTAATATCAAAGCAATTTATTGATGCAGTTATTATTTTTCTCAAAAAACATTGAATTATTATAGATAAGTATATCAAACTTAATATGTCCATATGTCATAACATGGTCAAATCGTATAAAAGTAGAAAATAAAGTTTTTTTTTTTCTATATGAAACAAGACACCTACCTTAGCCTACATAAGTACTTTATCTACCTTATATTTATTTTCAGTTCAGTATACCCAACCCAATCGACACAATATTGACCCTCATTCCCAATAAATATTTGTGCACTAGTGAATCTTTGACCCTTTCCGCCCCAGGCCCCATATGTCTCCCGCCACCTATAGACAATGCTCGTAGGAACAATACCCTCGGGCTGTACGACTCCATATATCTCGGGAAGTTTAAAGTTAGTGCCTGAGTTGAGCGCGTATCTGCGTATCTACCTATTACGATCAAGTTCCAGAACGTGCCTTTATCGGGAATGTCTTTAGAAATTTTATTTGTTTCGTCGCACTTAATGTGTTTCTAAATTACCCCTTCTTGGAGACATTTGTAACAGCGCTTCACAAAGGAGTGCCTTTAACCAGCCCGCGTAGCAAACATGCCAATCGTTAACGCTCTGTAGCGAACGAAACGAAACTGTCATTGTCGCACTAATATGGAAGAGTGGTAGAGAGAGATGACTACGCTACGCTACTGTCGCGAACGTATTGCGAACCGGCTAATATTTGCCAACGTCATGGATCGAGTAGATGGCGCTAGTAGTCACGTTTAAGTTAAATAACCGCTTCTAGGTAATTGGGATTTTTTGGCTGAAGTTGAGAGGGTAGATGAGAACGACAGTAGGAAAAAGGAGGTTGTGTGCGAACAAATCTACGGCGGAGTGATATTTGCTTTTAGATCAAGTCAAGGACGTTCTTATGGTGTTATTAGAATAATGATGTGTCTCTTGTAGATTTTGACCATCGTCATCAGTACTCAGAGTGAACAGTGATCCAGTGAGGCTAATATGAACTTAAGGTAAACTTTGTGTGAGGAAAGGGGTCGCTATAAGGGGAGGTTTGGAGGCGACTATTAAGCTCAAGAAACCAGGTGGATAATCATGTGAAACTCATTTACACGTAGGTAATAAAGTCGGACACCAGCACAACTCATATCGTCATCTCACTAACGTCCAGGCCTCGTATAGGTATGTAGTATGTTTACATATCGCTTTCCAGTATCCGTAAAAGCATTAGCTCATTCGATAGGTTAATAAGTATGGTGAGCTTGACGACAGCTACAGAGCGTTAACGATTAGCATGTTGGCTACGCGGACGGTTCCGAAACTACTAAATACAATCGTGCAGTCACTATCTATGAATAAAAGGACATTTATTTATCTTTTTGTTTTGCCCCAAGGATTGAAATTGGTATATAATGCTTTACCTATAATCATATCACATATATATAAAATAAATAAATAATAATAAATATTATAGGATATTATTACATGCTTTATCTATATTCATTAAATCTACTTTTTTAAACAACAAGAGTAGTTTTTCTTTTGTAAAATAAAACTTTCATAGACTAATGTCTTCCATGCAGATAGGTACCAGTATGTTATCTTACGAATACATAAGACAACCTTGCTGCATTCCATTTAGTGCTATCTCAGCGAATATATTTGCTTATTTTGAAGATAACAAAAGTCTTGTATTGGCAAAATATTTTGAGCAAAGGAAGAAAGTATTTCGTGCACGCGTAGCTAGAAACTTGCGTCGTATTTCTAAAACATTCTGTCCTCCAATCTGAAAGCAGGAACTTTACACTGAAAGCATCGGAAAGTTTGGTTATGAGTTAGCCGTTTTGCTTATTATCATACAGAATAAGAATGCTTTTGCGACGAACGGGGTGCTCGTGAAGTCATAACAAGGAGTTATGGGACCGATAAAACGATTCGTTGCGAGAAAAATACTCGTAGAATGGGCTTGTCTACCTGTAGGTACTTACACTACCGTTAACTAATAAGGGCTCTTCTACACGATGGCCCATCGTACGTCAGTCTAAGGGACGCAGCGATGCCGTGGAATGAGATAGCAATATCACTTACTCCCTCTAACGCATAAATGCGTCCTTTGAACTGGCCTACGCTGAGCTTTGTGTAGAGGAGCCATAACGGTCCAATTCGACACGATACCGATCTGTCAGTGTCAAAAGTGACGTGTTTGGTTGAGGAAATGTCAATCGTGTCGCTGTGATATCTTATAAGCATTGTTCAAATTTTGCCAGGCGTGTGCCACATAACACATTCACTGCCAAGAACACGTATGTGTGTTCATTTTGTACTGGAAACGCGGCGCCCGGCACCGAAAGTGATAATCGATGGACGTATTTTTGGCGTCGTCTCATATTAAAACAAAACTGTAAACAAACTTGCTAGACATCGATATAGAGTGGTTTAGGTCGGTTTTTTATCGAAGATTGGCTATTTACTTGTTTGTGACAAAGTCGCGGGCATAAATTACTAAACTAGTTTAAAATATAATAATGTACCAAGTACCTATCTATTGAACAACAATAACCAGCATAACATATTAACCCTGCATATCTAAAGCTACGTAATCTTCTTTGAATATGAGTATTTCCCTCCGTCGTGATGCTGCTGCATACATTTTAACAGACCTTTACGTGTTATCTAATAATGTGCGTCATAAATGAAACGCTATTTGTAATTTTACCCTCTTATTCATAAACGTCTACTAATCCGCTAATAATCGTTTGTCCCTTTCCCTCATACCAATAGGTCGGAAAGGGACAACCGATTATTAGCAGCTTGTCAACTTTAATAGACGTTTATGAATAAGGGGGTTAATATATATATTCCACATATTACGTAAAATGGATAAATTATTAGATATCACATCCGTACGTGCGCTATTATAATGGCAATAGGGTGCTATTATGTCAAGGCTTTTCGCTTTTCAACGATTCAGTAGATACATAATTTCACATGATTTACATGGATAGAGAACTGAACCGATTTTCATAAAATTTTGCGCGTATATTACACCGTTTTTTTTTAACTTCGTTAATTTCAAGAGTGCATTCCTGAGCTGAAATTAAGTTACTTTCTCAAAGATACAGGTATTCTAATTAACTCCATTTTGGAGCTAATTTATTTTTATCTGATAAGGCCCCTACGACTGAGTACAGTTGCCCTAGGGCCTGTTTACATATATTAATTAGTGTTTAGTATGAGTTTATATATTTAAGGTTAAAGATGCTATGGTTGTCTGACTGAATAATTTTCCTATATTTATATTGTATAGTTCTATTATATTTTTTTACTTCTTTCCAATTTTTTGTGTATTAGTATTCTATAAACTATGTATTTAATAAATAATAATAATAAATATTATAGGACATTATTACACAATTTGACTAAGTCTCACAGTAAGCTCAATAAGGCTTGGGTTGAGGGTACTTAGACAACAATTTATTTATATCATTTGTCTTGCTGGTACCTTGTTGTACATCTACTCAAAGGTTAACTGGAAGAGATCCCCCAAAAGGTTTAGTTCGCCTTACTTCTTACTAATAGGGTTGTTTCCATCTACAAATCTTAGGGCAGAATAGTATCCCAATAAATTATTATGGATTATAAGAACATGTTGAACTACCTTTAGTGGACCTCTAATGAGCAGATTTTTGTAAATATTGAATTAAAAATATCTTTTAACACACGTCACGTGACCCAAGTCGAAACGACATTGAAGATTCTGATGACGTCACACCTCACGGTTTGACACTGGGGTATAACCGCGAAAATCGAAGTTCGTCATTGCGGGCATTTTTCTCTGTCATTCTAATTACGTCTTAGTAAGAGTAAAAGAGAAAGATCCCCACAATATGCGATTTTCGGTTTTCGCGGTAGGTCCCCCGTTGTCTATTCTCAGTACAAAATTTAATACTCACGCCGTTGCCATTTTGGTGGTGGACAATTAATTGAAGCTTCGATATCTGCACTAAAAATTAACATCATAGAAATGCTAATGGATAATTAATACTGTAACTCAATTATTACAGAAAACATATTTTATTAGCAGCTTGCCCACCACCTAAATGGCTACGGCTTGAGTATCAAATTTTGTATTGAGAACAGACAACGGGGGGCGTTGGTGTTACGTGTGTATGTACCTATATACTTACTTTACTCTTTGGTATGTACATAGTTATGTGTATGGAAGGTAGAGGCAAGGAACAGAAACTCCTTAGGCAGATTTTTGCAAAAGTGTCCAGCTGTCAGCTATAAATAATAGTTCCAAATCTCTCCAGAGTAGCGCTAGAGTAGCTAAGAACCTAGGCGTTATTGACGGAGTGAAGTGCGCTGTCTATGATTAGATTTTTTTCTCAAGTATTCTAGGTATTGTAGCGCCACCTATTTATGGTTTTGGGTCTGACACTTTTTGGTATATGGAGATTTTGTTCCTTGCCTCTACCTTCCGTAGTTATGTGTCAAACCGTAAACTGTGACGTCATACAATTTTCAAAAAGCGTTTTGGGCGCGAAAGCATGGGTCTAAATATATTTTGTTAATTTAACATATTTAAAGCCGTTTTTAGGGTAAAAGTTAAATTTTAGGGCAACTTTTGGTTAATATAGGACAGTGGTGGGCAAACTACGGCCCGCGGGCCAGTTCCGGCCCGCGCAAGGGTTTCATCTGGCCCGCCGCCGATTCTTCGAAATAATTAGTATAGGGCTCGCGACATAACGGTTTCAAAACAAAATGCATTTATTCTGCAGTTGTGGCCCTCCTCAGATTTTTTTTATTTTTCTGGCCCCCCATGAAGAAAGTTTGCCTACCACTGATATAGAACGTATTACAAGCCTTTCAAAAAATTGGAAACAACCCTATTGTACGTTACTTGTAATATTATGTATTTTTGTGCAATAAAGAGTTTACTACTACTACTACTACAAATATATGAAAACTAACTACCTATATCATTTAGTTTCCTTAAATGTACTTAGTCATACCCCGAAGTGAACGCAGTTTAAAAAACCAGCCAAGTGCGAGTCGGACTCGCACAGGAAGGGTTCCGTACCATTATCTATAAAAACGGTCATCCATCCAAGTACCTACTGACCCTGCCCGACGTTGCTTAACTTCGGTGATTGGATGAGAACCTCGAGATTGGAAAGAAATATTTAGTTTATTCTGTTTTTAGTATTTGTTGTTATACTCGTAGCGGCAACAGAAATACATAATCTATAGAAATTTCAACTGGCTAACTATCACGGTTCATGAGATACAGCCTGGTGACAGACGGACGGACGGACGGACAGCCGAGTCTCAGTAATAGGGTCCCGTTTGACCCTTTGGGTACGGAACCCTAAAAACACGGTATATAGAAGGGATGAACGTAGAGATAATTTATTTTTAGCAACGAAATAGATCGGAGTCCACGTGGATGAGGCTACGGGCACAGTTAATAATTATATAAAACTGGCATTGCGATTTTGATACACTGCAAAGTTGAGAATTGCCTGCAGCACGTGCAGAGAAAACAAAAAATATAGAAATTTTTCGCACACATTCCTATACGATCGAGGTCTCTAAGGATTAGATTTTTAAAGTTTGAATTGGCCTCCCGAAGCACTTTCAGAGCATATGTTTTGTAGAAGTGTTCTACGAGTAGGAGGTCAAATCTTTCCGTCAAGAACATTTAGGAGGTTCAATTATTTATACAAAATTAAAAAGCCTAAGTATGCTATACATTAAACAACTATACGTAGTTTATTCCAGACCAGGCGTTTTATGAGCGAATGAAATTAATTCATTCTATTGTAAGGATGGCTCTAATGAAGAGATAATATTCTAATTAGGCGGAAACTTATACATCATATAGCGTTCTATAGAATCAAGACAAGCCGCAAAAATGTCTCCTTTTCACAAAGGGATCGTGCCGTAGATGCCAGGAAAGCTTACCGTGAATACTGGTATTTTCATTATCCTCTGTCGTAGGAAAACTGAAACGTCAGACAACAAGAGAATTTAATTAAAAACCTTTGTTTTTTCACGATCTACTTTGCTTGCTCAGACGGCGCCGTGATAAGTAAGTCAGCCGGCTTAATTTGACTTGAAATTTCATAATAGAAGAGTTCAATCTTTGTTTTTATGTAAAATAAATAAATAAAGTAAGCCTTAAAAACCTGCATACATCTGCGAAGAAATTCAAAGGTGTATGTGAAGTCCCCAATCTGCATTGGGCTAGTGTAGCCCAAACCCTCTCACGCATGAGAGGAGGTCTGTTCCCAGCAGTGGGACGTACCTACACATATAGGCTGAATTATTATTTATTATTATTAAGCCTTTATTACTGTTCTACAGTGATAACAATATTAGGTAACACCTCTAGTGTTGCAGGCGCCATAAGCCATGGTGACAACACCATATATATGGTGAACACCATGGTTAGTATGATATTTGGTAAATGTTAGTAAGACATTGATGGTGATATCAAAACTATTCTGGATTATATTTTTTTAACTGTTTGTATTCCCGACATTGTACAAGCAAGTAGGTAACTCAAGTGAGTTTAGCATCATTAAAATTATCCAGAGTATGTAGTAGATGACTGCATAAATAGCTCTAAAAGAGGGCGGGTAAAAATGGTTGTCATATTTATATATTTTTT
The DNA here is from genome assembly GCF_033807575.1 of Cydia pomonella. NCBI lineage: Eukaryota > Metazoa > Arthropoda > Insecta > Lepidoptera > Tortricidae > Cydia > Cydia pomonella. The sequence continues at coordinate 10,654,474 of NC_084717.1, read as the reverse complement.
TTGTTTTTACTTTGAACAGAACTTAAATTATTTGTCCCCAGAATCCTGGTCCGAGCGATCAGCTACACGGTGCATGGGCTGATCCCGGCGTCGTGCGTGTTCGCGGACCGCTATAATCGCGAGGAAGTCGTTCGCTCGCTGGGCAAGGAGGTGAACATCAACCCGCCGCTCATGCTCGGCCAACTGCCCGACACGCCCGAGGAACTACTAAAACTGGATCAGGTATATACAATGGTGTGTTCGACGACCGCTACAGTCACGAGTTGATTGTGCACAAGGAGGTACTTAAACATAATCTTGCCCCCAAGTGGAACAACAAGCTTTTTATATGATGTCCATTCACCTAGTAATATTCTTCACCTGCTGAGCTTGCGTACTTGTATTAACGACTGATCTCTGAGAAGAGTGAGAGTAGGTACGGCAATAAATCGCCATTTGTAGCCAAGGCATCGTCGGCAGCGTAAAACAAAATAATTCAGGTCGTTGTGATTCGACTACATGGTATTGAAATAAAGAAGATTATTAAGTATTATGAAATCAGGAAGTAATAGCACAAAATAACTCTAAAATTACAAGATAGCCAGTTATTTTCCTTTGAGAGGTCGTCCGTTATCTCGATCCCCTAATACATAATTAGGTACTTATTCGATTCCTATATAATTATTGTACCACACTCTTTGTTATCAAACAGTTAACGTAACAGAATTCATAAGAGCTGGCGCGAGATTGAATTGTCAAAGTGCTCTCATAAAATCAACGCCAGCTTTCCTTACTATAAGTTAATTGAATTGAATATAATTCCAACAAAATAATTGAGAATATTATTCTAACTAGCTTGACTTATTTTCGTTTTACAATGAAATTTATTAAATTGTAGACGAATTTTCTAACATCGTAACACATTAACATTTTTTTTAATAATTTATCCTTGTTTTGTTTAAAGTGAATTTATAATGTTTCCGTCTCAATCTCGATTGTTGTGCGCTCGCTAGAAGTGAGTAGCTCCTGACATTTAAACAATATCGTTCTCTGTTGAATTATTCCAGTAGGCAACACGCCAAATGTTATGCTCATACACAAGACAATGTGTTCGTTACGTTCATTTGGCGGGCCGCCTCCAATTTGGAAACTTAATTAAATACCGCACCAAAATTGTGCAGTCTCGATAAACCGTAAACATCGTTTCTGCACCAACGGATTTAATTTCAACCCAGAGTAAATTTAAGGTTTACCGTACCAGCGCTATATTGGACGACGAAATTTCTCGGAAACAAACTAATCGCCGATTCGAATACCTGGCCATCAATAAATCGAAGTCTATAAACGAAGCAATCTATCGGCTATACACAACTAATTCACGGCTCTCATTCAGCATTAATCCCGCGCCGAACTTGGAATAGCAAGTAAATTAGCAGTAAAACCTTTTCTCGGCGTTGCGATTGTTTTTTCAGCTTCCAATTACGAATAAACGACGCCGCCGCTTACAGCCGTGAAACATTAATGAGCTCCGTTAGTCGCGAGGCAGGGCGACGCCGCGCCGTCGGGCGAGTGTGTCACGCGCCCTGCCGGGCCTGGCCTGGGGCTCGAGCGGTGACGGGAGCGGGCACACACGGGACTATTACAGCTCTTATAAACGGAGCAACCATCCATACTTATTATTATAAATGCGAAAGCTCCTTTTGTCTGCATGTTATCGTATCACATCTAAACTGTTGTTTATTAAGGCTAGGCTTTAATAAACTTTCGCATAATATTGGTATACATAATTATGTATAGGTGTATATACATGTGCATGTGCTAGTATGTTTGTAATTTGCCCTCTGGAGAGAACGAGGATAAGATACAGATCGAATTCCACTCGAAGCGGAGCCACATGCACTGCTAATACACTTGCCTTGGATCGATTACCTTGCCTCGATTTCAATAATTTAAAACTAAGTACACGAGAACAAGTTGAATTGTGAAGACCATGGGTTTTACAAGGTCTAGTTTAAATCAACCTAATTAAAAAGATAATATTTATTTGTTAATCTACGATATATCGTAGATATTAATTAATATGGATTTCCGCAAAGTGACGCCCGATTTAAAAAAATATTTTGTTAAATTAAACTTAAGAAATGTTTTGGGCCTATTACTTTGACCAAATCCGGCGATGCTGTCGATGTGCAGTGTCCATTACTTGCTGTCATGGCTGGAGTGGAACAGACAGACGCTTCTATGCAACTAAGCCTATTTATTTATTTATTTATTTAATCTTTATTGCACAAAAGAAAACAATCTTATAGTACAAAAGGCGGACTTAATGCCTATGTAAGGTAAATAAATGTAAAATAGCTACAAATAAATAAGTTTTATTCATTTAACGAACGAATTGTTGTACGTACTTTTAAAATATCTGTGTGTTTTTCTACTCTAAAAACGTTAACGGATATACCGCTCGTCACTAAAAGCAACACTTCCTACTTACGTCAAGACTAATCACGGTAATGGACTAATGACGAGTTAGTGGCGAAACTATTTCGCTGGGAGACACGACTGTAAACTCCGATCCTCGTCGAGATGAGGATCGCATTAAAATATTAACTCGAGCGCAAACTTTGTTTCATAAAATTACTCTGCTGATATTCTATCAGGACATCTGACTCATGGAACTTTAGTTCCACGTTATGGAATTTCTAATAACGTTTCATGTTTCTAAATGCATAGTAGATTATACAGTAAGAGAATGAAACGACTCATTTTATCCATGGCAATATAGCCATTCGAGCCGTGCCTAGGCAAGTAGGCAAGGGTCGATATGTCACCTATATCGGGTATGGTATTCGTGCTCTATTTTTTATTGCGTAATAACTACACAGAAATTTCATTTACGATTATTTTCACGAGCAATAATATTTTTTATCTCCGTCGAACTAGCTTAGAGTTTGTTGGCAGTACTGTTAACTGTATTAGGTAAATAAGATAATAATATCTTACAAAGTAGATTAGGTATAGGTACCATCGTCAACAATATTAACTATCAATTTCTAAAGCTTATTGTAAAGATATAAAGATTAGTTCAAAGTGTTGCTTTTAGTACTTTTATTCATTAACATAAAATATAAATACCAAAATTTAGTGCAGTCTAAAAATATCCATATATAATGATGAACTTTCCCAGCATGATAAATGAAAACGTGATTTACATAGCAGCGAAAACACCTGCTGTTTATGTAGAAAATATGATATGCGAAATGCGTGGTTTTCTATGCAAATACGAATAATGCAAAATGTGATGTTGAAAATGCAAAATCACGACTTTTAGCTGCTAAATAGGAAAATTGTACTTGACGCTTACGAGACAGGAATGCTAAATTCGCTCTTAAATACATTTATTATAGCTCGCTTTTGTGTGTATTTAGTGAATTTACGACGGAGTTCGTCCGATCCAATGGGCTGCCAATTTTCATTAGGTCCGGCCAGAGATATCATTGAACGTAAGTGGAAATTTGGTGGGTGCGCCCATACCCGGCCCTGCGTTTCGAATGAGCATTAAATTTTGTTGATCAAGGAAATGTTGGTTTAACAAATATAAACACAAAAAGGATTATGTCGCAGAATGGAACTTCAAACGTGATCTTGACTATGCACATAGATAGGTACTTTAAGAATCGTAAACATTCTCTTTATAGAAACACTTTAAAGTTGATACCCATGTCATCGCGAGCTTAATAAATATACAATCACACGCTGCAGCAAAAAAATAACTCTATTTTTTTTGTACTAGTAGATTTTCGCATATTTTATAGTATTAGTAGATACCTAACCCCATAACCTCAGACAATTCTTATTATACGTCATCTGAAGATTCCTAAGTCATAGATTTAAGATGATTGGCGTCTCTTATTTCGCCTTTCTACGTATTATATTGTTAAATGGTAAAGTAATGAGTCTAATCCATTAAGACGACACGAGGCACATGTTATGTCGCATATCTCATTCTTCGAGGTAGACACCTACATTACATTATAATAAGGAGATACAATTTAAGTGACATTCTTTAACTTCAAAACTCTAAGAAATAATTAACATTAGGGGCCACTGCTTTTATTTTAGAGTTATTAGATGTGTAATAATGCGCTGGTAGAGTTTTAGAAGGTAATTAAATACTACCGCTTTCCGGTTCCTTTTCAAATGATGAATGGCGACGTTTTAATATTTTTTAGGACAATGTCTATTCTTTTATTTTCAGAACATCGTCTGAAGTAATTTAATAAATGTTACCGGGTTCGCGTTATGAAAGAATTTTATAAAACTCTTTAAATGTCCGTTATGCTTGTCCCTTAAATTACGGTGGAAACTTCTCTATCGTGTCTCTCATTCGATTTCCTGCCCCGCCTACTTACAGCATTGGAAATTGTAAAGCATTTTTTGTTGTCAAAGAATTTTATAAGTAGATATTACCTGTACAACTGTACAGCTAAATGTCTGTCCAATTTTCCGTGAGCCCTCCTCAGCCGCGCTCGACATCGTTATTGACAGGTCTCCCTCTCGCCGACGTGTGTTTCCTTTTCTGTGACGTAGTGTGTATGTCCTTTACAAAAGCTAGCCACCCCTCACCTATCTGAAAAGGAAGGTACGTTGATATTTATTTACAACGTATCCTTTAAATCGATTGAACACATGGCTTACTGTTATGATTTGGAAACATGAAATTTATTTGAGAGTAAAATCACTATTCAAAGTTCAAGATTTCGGATGGCTTATCGCTTATCAAAGCCAGGTATACTTCCCTTTGGTAATCTATGCGGTTACATACTATCACTACTCCAGGTTCCTTGTTAAATCTTACTCCATTAAAGTAAACTGCGATGCACCCTAAAAGCAATTTATTTTCGAGTGGCTTCAAATTGTCGCAGAATTATTAAAAACGCCCCGCGCCGTACACGCGTCAGACCAGTGACGACCTGCCGCTCATAACTTCATTTCTCTTTTCCCAGGAGTCTACCTTTCTTCGCATTCTTATGAATTTACAATATCAACGAAACAAGAAAACTGTCTAAGTCGCTCTGTATGTCAACTAGTTACTAATTCTGAGAACAAACATCTGAAGTCACCGTGAGAAACTTTGAATTTCCCGAAGGTTGCGAACTCTTTTCGTAAATTATAAATACGGTGTCAACGTCGACGCGATTTTGTTGTCAGAACCGATTAACCTTTTATATCATTGCTCGTCCTACAACTACCATTATACATTTTAATGCTGACGCAGCGAACCAGACATACTTTTTATGTCTGCTTTATTAGATAGCAGTACGGCCATAAACTGGCTTCTCATCAGGCGAAATGTCCGTCTAGGTACTGTTGTTTTTAAGTAACGTCTGATACATACGTGATCTTTACTTTGTCTCAAATTTATGTATCTGTCTTAGACAAAATGTACCTCATTGTCGGTTGTGATTAAAGCGTTATGTTATGACACAAATATGTAATTAGAAATTGCCCTCATTAAAATTCAATAAAGTGGTAGCAACTCCTAAGAGTGACATGACATATGCTTAGAATACTGTATTAACATACACGAAAATGTTAACTATGTTCCAGCCGTCTAAATTGGGAATTCAAACTAGTTCCAATATTCCAGTTCGTTCATCCATATTGCAGTGTTCGGGCCATTATGGTATTATAGTTAGTGCTAATTGAAACGGGCAGGTCGCCTTTCGGCAGCGGTGGAAAGAGTGGAATACTGTGTCGTGCCAATTTAGATATTATTGCACGCTGTCAAATGGCTCACTCCAGCTAGATTATTACCCACTCCAAAGTAGGAATAGCCAGTCAGATTTAAACATTGAATTAAGATTCTAAGTAAGAAAGTTTTTGCAATGATTTGGACTTTTTATGCAATTATTTGTTTGTATGATTATGAAGCCTAGCTGAGTATTGATAAAAAAAAACTAAAAGCTTTTTTATTTTGCGTTTTACTCGTGGAATCATTGTTCAGACAACAATTTTAGTCTTATAGAATTGCAGAGATATTTCAACTATTTCAGGACTTTGTCGACGGTTCATGTTATACATTTTCGGTTATTATAATTCCTGTAAGCAATGGATGATCCTCATAGGGTTAAGGGCTGTTAGGTAAACACAATGCAAAAATATTTGTAAATATTAAATTATTTTCCTTAGGCATTGAATTAATATTGCTGTGTACTGAGATGGAAAAGATAATGAGCGGCATCTCCCAAGTGGGTTATACCATGGTAATATTTTTGATAGCTGGAGCCGAGATAGATTACTTCCTCATTCCCTAATCCTCTGATAAGTTGCATGTCATAACCTTACTCGTATATTGTCTTATGATCGTAATAAGCTAACTTAATAACGCTTCGAGATCAATATCCAATATTTGAAAGGTGGAACAGGGTGAAAGACTATGAATACGTTATTTTTTATTTTAAATGGTTTCGCATAAAACCCTCGGATACGAAACCCCAAAGGGTTCTATAGTTACAATAAGGTATTGGAGATCGAAATTGGATTGTGTATTGATTTTATACATATAAATTTAATATAAAAAAGGATTGATTTAATAATAAATAAATATAATATTACTTATATGGAAATGTGCATATAAAATGATCCGTTTACATTATTTTATTGTGTTGTTATTAGGTGTTCCATTTATATGACATATTTTTTCCATTGCATATTTTTATAAAGCACCATTTTATTTCAGGTATTCATAAAGTCGGAGCTCAAAGTGGGCGTGATATTCGTCAAGGAAAACCAATATAGCGAAGAAGACATTCTGGACAATAATGAAAATTCGCCAATGTTTGAAGAGTTCTTACAAGTGCTCGGTGAAAAAGTGCGGCTAAAAGGTCTATACAATTCTATTAATATTTCTATCAGCTATAAAGGCTAAGAAGGGCATGTATTGTTATTACTTGACGACGTAGTCGGTATTGACCCTGACTAAGAAACTTACGAGCCTCATTGGAACCGCGATAAGGACAACCATTTTGAGTCTCTTTGCAAATACCCGTTTTGATTATACTCGATAGCTTAGTAAGGTAGTGTAAAGATATTTGTTTTGGGCTTGCATATTTTAGCAAATCATTTTACTTTAATGGGCTTTTTCATGAGGCTTATTTTTATTATACCATTATTACCACCACTTATTTCATTTTAGGTTTCGACAAATACAAAGGCGGTTTAGACACCGTCCACGACCTAACGGGCCTGTACTCAGTGTACACGAACTGGCGAGGTATTGAGATAATGTTTCACGTATCGACTTTGTTGCCATACGAACGCCACGACCCTCAGAAGCTGCAGAGGAAGAGGCACATAGGGAACGATATTGTGTGCGTCGTATTCCTTGAAGCGGACAACACTGCCTTCTCGCCGGCTTGCATCAAGAGCCATTTCTTACACACGTTTATTTTAGGTAAGTCTGAAATCCTAACTCGACAATGTATGTAGGTACTCATGACAGTCATGAGCAATATAATATCATCAAATGCAACCTTCCTTAGATTATACTCTGTATCTTTAGGTATTTAAATAAAAGTAAGTTTATTTATATAATTTGTACATATTCGGGTAGTTATAATATTTTATTGGTTAACCAACCAAATACAAAACGCCTGGATCTGTCACTGAACTACCTGACTTTAACCTACATTATTTGACCATGTAATGTTTTTATCTACCCTCAACTGGCTTAAGGAACCACTTGAGGGTAGATTTTTTAAACTTTTATTTAGATACCTAAAGATATAGATTCAGATTCAGCATTGTATTATGTCTTATTTATCGCTATGTGACGGATGTATGACGCATCAAGTTAAATTACCTACATTAAATACACTTAAAAGCAATTAAAACGGGGCACTATTTATATAACTTTCCATTGGAAGTGACCTCTTTTTATTGCTCAGAGTATATAGTCTATAAAACTTTATAGTAGCTAAGACCATTATAAACTTAGATAGACTTAATGGGTAGGTATCGGAGATCGCTACACGCTTAGTCTGCGGTTCGAAACAAAAACACATGAGATTTTCGCTGAAATTCAATTTTGTAGTTTACTTAATAACATTTTAAATGGTTTGAAAGTATGCATTGCCTCGTATCGATGTAAAGACACGTACGGGACGACTACATAGTCCCTTCGGGGAATATAATTATGATAACGATTTGTCTGTCGTTCCCGCAGTATTCACTGTAGGCGACATTCTTTTGGTTTTACATTCTCATAACTATAGTCAAGTAAAACTAGTACCCCTTCCGAGGTAAATGCTTTTCTGAAAACACAGGTAAATCATATTGCAGCAGTTTCCCGATGATGCACTTTCTGCAGTTAGGAAAAGGGCGTTTATAAAAATGCACCACTATCTTGAAGCAAGTTCTTGTCGGAACTAGCTTTATTTTCAACACTTGCTCTACGACTAAATGTAAAGTATGTTAGTAAGTATGATTATGATTTGCAGTGCGGGTATCGGCACGGATAAAACGACGGCCCACCAGGTATGAGGTGTCGGTCGTAACTCGGGACGAGGTTGGTGCATACAAACCCTACCTTTGGGAACAGAGCGTGTTCGACAAAGGACCCATGTTCAGGTAATTCAGCTGCATAGTGATACTAGTAGTCTTCGGTAACTGTACCTAATATATAGAGACAACGTTACCGTTATCCTCATTCCAGTTTAGTGTTTAGGCAAAAAAATACTTACCAACGAAATCCACCAGCGACAATATTGAGGATTTCAGTCAAAGTGAATTTAAAATTTCATAGTTGATACTCAATTGTACCCTTTGGAGTAAGTTTTCCATTCAAAATAACGTTTAAAGTCCGCTCAGCAATTTCTTGCACCCCTTGATGTTTTTTGTGCCTTACATCTAAGATGCATTGAGATAACTTCGAAAGCGGAGTACCTATTATGAACATTGCTTATCCTATCTATTAAAATAGACGCACTTTCTTTTGTAACAACACTACGCTAGATGTCATAAGTGTTGCAGTAGCGTAAGTGTTGCTAAAGTATGAAGTGCTTCTGGTTTCCTAGATATTATAGGCATTTTCAAAATTACCCCACTTTCGAAGTTTGTCCAATGACCCTGGATAATAAGCTATCAGGCACTAGTCCATCGTTAAATGTTGGATAATATCTTACAGAGAATGGCTTCTCACAAAAATAGTAAATGGAGAAAGAGCGTCATATTCCGCCCCGAAATTTGCGAGGATGCAAGAAAGAACCCGGAGTCAAATGCTAGAAGACATCGTAGCTAACTTGCAGAATCACGCCGAGACTGGACAGATACCTAAACCATATAGGAGAGGTATGTTATCAATATCGTCATCATGATCATCATAATCTCATCATATACTCGTATGATTCCTATCGTCATTGGTTTTCACTTTAAATTTTACAGTTGACCAGTAGCGTCAATGTCTTCATAGGTACTTAGTCGTTTGTGTTTGCCCTCATCCAACTTCTTCGTTGTGTACTCGTATCTTGACTAGTTCACGGATAATATTACGATCGTATTTGTCTATGTAACAGCGTGATAATGCCAGTGTCCGCCTCTTTCAATTGCGTAGTATTAAAAAGTGACATATACTCTATCACGTGATTAATGCTGTCCATAATACGCCTGCAAGTTTACTTTGTTAAAGTCCGCCGAAGTGACAATCTCCTTTTTCCTCCATACAGTATCGGTTCTATAACTACTTCAACACGTGGCGCACACTGCCATTGGCAACTTTGTAAATTTTATTCGTATTAGGTCCCTTAACCTATGCTTCAATCTAAGATTTGGTCGACGGTTTAATCCGCAGGATCAAAACTTATGAGTTCACTTCAGGTCACTCTGAAGTAACCTTTGATGGTTTCTAATTTATCAACTCTTAACCAGTTTGCTAACTCTCGTAGATATGTAGTTTCAAACTTTAAGTACTAATGTTAGACATAGTTAGAAGCAATTAATTGTTATTGAAATCCGTGCAATTCAATCTTACTGTGATCCAAGTCCAACACAATGAATAAAGGAAGGAGTAGCAATCGTTTTCTGGAAAATTCTATAGTTGTACCTACGGGAAGTCTTGAATATTCCTAAGCGACAAGAGATTTATTATATTTTACATTACCTTTTCAGGTTCTTGGCGCCCTATCGGACATATGAGGCCGTCATCTCCTCTTCTCGACTCGGTGCGCGATCAGTTTGAGGACTACGACCAGCTCGCGAAAGACTTTACAAGAGTGTTCCTCAACAACGAGTTAAACGTGGCCACTAACGCACAATTGTTCGACGTCGTGTTCCTCGTGGGACAATCTAAGCAGAAGACCAAATTTATTGGAGTGAGGGCGATATTAGGGGTTAGGAGTAGGTGAGTTGGTCTCTTTCTGTTATTTCTCTCTGAGTAACGAGCTGAATGTTGCCAACATATAACCGCTGCATAATATTTATTTACGATACAAGTGCAGAAAAGAGGAAATTCGCAACGAGTTGTGATGTGTGTTAGTAGTTAGTAGTTGGGTGGTGAGTGTTTTAAATTGACACGAGTTGCGAATTACCTATTTTCACATGTAACGTACAACGTTTTACAGTACATATGGCTCTTTAAAGTTTCGATATATCCACGGAAAGTGCTCATTCCCGCACGCGTGCTGGAAAGTAGCACCATATGTACTGTTATGTAATTTACGGTTGATCAAGTCCGAGATTATGAAGTTCTTTGTATTATGCAATATATTACCTATATATATTTCAGAGTATTCCAAGAGATGTTGTACGGCATCCAGACCGGGTTTGGGTCGCCGCAGGTGCCGGTGGCGGAGCTGCTGGCGCGGCCAGCACCCACGCTGCTGTCGCCCACGCCAGCACGCCAGAAGAGCAGCAACTTCCTGCAGGTGCCCGACATCGAGTCGCCGAGGTCAGTAGGATGTCCATCAGCCCAGGCTCGGGCCCCCAAGTGCTGGTGGCGGAGCTGCTTTCTGGCCAAGATTGATTTTTGGTGGCCCTCTGACACCGATGTCTCTACTCTTCTTTCTATGGCTCTGTCCAGTTGAGCCATGTTCTTTTTTATAGCGCAATGACATGTTTTACGTGCATGCATTGAAGAGACGAGTTAACTCCTACATACAGTCCTACCTGATAAAATGACTCCATGAATTCAACTTAGTCCAGTAAACCTTACTATTATGTTTCATTTGATATATTTCAGGCCAAAAAGCGTACCCAGTTCTCCCATGGTGAAGCGAGCTTTCTCCCGGCTAGGCACGATCACCGCCGGTTGGGGCCGGTCCATACGCAAGCAGCACTCGCAGCTCAACGCCGACGACAAGAAGAAGTGGGCCAGTTCGCAAGATTGCTCTAGTTAGTACCAACTCAATCATTCGTAATTGTCTCCCAAATAAATACCCAAACCTCTCTATCGTCAACCTTATACAGCAAAGTCGCCTGCATTTTTTTGAATAGCAAACTTTTTATTTTGTGTAAAATGTACGTTCTCGACAATCTAAGAGGAGTTTATTGTTATTGTTTCCTCTTTAATTTTTTCATAAAAGTTTTATTTCTAATTTCCAGATAAAGAAGGAAAAGATAAAGAAAAGGATAAAAATGCGGCGCTAGCAGTACCGAGACTTTCGGTGTGCGCTGATGCCCAGAAAGTGGACCGTGCCAAACTTGCACAGACTGAGGTAAGCCAATATCAATCTACACCCAGGCCAAATCTATGGAAACAAGCTTATATGACTATAAATACTGTATTCATGCGATAGACTTTAATACTACTCATTGACAATTAGAAAACAAAATAGTATTAATTAATAGTATTGTGTTGTGTGCAACAGGTATGTATACCTAAGGGTTATTAAAATTTAAGGGCCGAACTCTTACAAAACGAAATGAATTTGAGTTTTGTGTAGACAGGCCCGAGAATTTTAAGACCTAATTATTACCATTGCACACAATATTTTGTCTAAGACACCAATAAATACCAAAGTTAATTTTTTGTAGATCTTTGCCTAGAAGTCAGCATAAAATACAACAGTTGCATTATATTGTATACTTGAATATTCCTAACAATACTGTCCGCAGTATTGTAAAATGTAAGCCTGGCTGTGTGCGCCTCGCTTCTTATGAAGTTGATTTCGACCTCACTGGCAGTCATTTAATAGACAAATAAGTCCTGTAGTAGAAAAAACGGTTTTATTTAGCTTTAACCCGTATATACGAGTATGTACCTAGCGTATCAAGTCCCCGAGACAATGACTTAATATGATATTTTCAACCTTTGATCTTAGAATTCTGATTCTGCAGAAACGCTAATTACCTTAACCGAGAGTCGTACAAATTTGCCGCAATGGAGACTTGCTAAGCCAGATACGATCTAGAGCGAGGATCGCAGCCCCTCTCTCGCAAGCGACGCCCTAACTCCCTGAAAAAGGAGCGAGCCTCTGTTCATAATTGTTCCACGTTTTCCAGTTTTCTATAATCGAGTTCGACCCGGAAACGTTTCGCATCCTGCTGGACTACCTACATACAGGCAGCTGTCCGCTGACCTGCGCGTCCATCCCAGGGCTGATATGCGCTGCCGAGCACTACGACCTGCCCGAGCTGCTGCAGGCCTGCTTCCACCATGCTAAGCAGTTCCTCAGGATAGAAGTGGTGAGTTATAGTGATGCTGGACTACATACACACCGGCTGACCTGCTCCATGTCGTAATGCTCATCTGAGCATTACGACCTGCCCGGGTTGATACATGCGTGCTTCAAGCATACCAAGCAGTTTCTCAAGGTAGAAGTGGTAGGTACTTATGGTAAAAAGTTGATAGAATAGTTCAACAACCAACATTTTTTTGTAGTAATAACTGCAAACAAAGGTACTCTTGTTATTGTGCCTCGCATACCCGTAGTACTCCTGCTCCGAAGTTGACATTGAGGGACGCAATACCGCTGCTTTCTTGACATCTAATATTTAAGAAATATCGACACGAAAGACAAGGAAAAAGTGGTAGGGGTGTTTTGTGTAGCAGTTCAATTTGCTCTGCTTCCACCACGCCAAGCATTTCCTGAGGACAGAAGCAGTGAGCTACAAGAAGGTATACTTTACAATACAACAGCACACCTATTAGGGTGCCTCACATACCTGGGGGCCTAGCCAAGATGACAATCGTTGATCGAAAACGACAATCAAAACAAAGATAACACAAGGTGCCATTTCAGATGTATTCCACAGCATTTTATACTATGATAGCCCAGGAAGACTGCTGGAGCTTAATTTTTTTAAATATTTTTACATTACACAAGCAACTACTTCTTGTCATTTTATGAGCAACTAATGTAAGCGGTCGCACTAAATTTGTACGGGAGCAAGATATGTGGTGACCTCGATTGTTTTATATGCTCCGTCTCTGAACTTGAATCAACAACACTGTTATTCGGGTATCATTTGCCCTCGGTATCTGGTAGAGTGGTCATAATACTTTTATACCAGTTCAATCTTGGGCACATGTATCTTCTTTGTGATGCGACATTCACCTTGACTTAACTAAGCAGGCAGGTAAGGGTAAGCGTAAAATGGCATGCATTCGAAAATCGATTTGATCTATGCGTCAAACCTTGTGACACTTCGGTTTTCTAATAATACGAGCTATATTTGTTATCTTAAATCTGTGGATGGATGATATTACAAAGAATCTGATGATCAAAAGTGCATTCACCTCGCCAAGCACTTGGAATCTAAACATCTTTAGATAATAAGCTCCCATGGTTTGAATAGTTATATATAGAAACTAAACCCACAGACTTAACCTGAGTTAATTGAAAACACGTCTTTGGCTTATATCCTACGTATGTAAGTGTATGATGCAAGCGACGTTGTGTTGTTGCAGGTTTGCACAATGCTGATATCGCTGGAGAACTACTACTGGCGGTACACGTCGGCGTCGGAGCTGGTGAACATGATCCTGGCGTTCACGGAGCAGCGTGCCTACGCGCTGTTCCAGACGGCCGAGTTCCTCAACCTGTCGGAGTCGATGGTGCAGATGATCATGTGCCGCAACCTCGAGGTGCCCGAGGTCCGCAAGTTTGAGGCCATGCTCAGTTGGGCGCGCAATAAAATCAAGGTCAAGTCCGCCAATAAGACTGATGCCAAAAATGAATTTAAATGCATTATGGAGAGGCTCGCTCGGGACCTGAAGCTGTACAGGATCTCACCGCAGGAGCTGATTAAGGTGGTGCTCCCGTCGAAGGCGATCAAGAACGAGCGCATCTTGGAGACGCTCATGTACCAGGCCAACTCGGGCATGTACCGGATCCAGGACAGCTACATCGAAGCCTGTCAGCAGCGCCTGCAGAAGCAGGACTCGCGCTTCTCCGAGTTCGAGAGCTTCGACTACGGCATTTAAACGGAGCTGTGAGGATTATCAGTGTATTAGATAGATTTTGAAGAGAGACTGGCCTGCTCCTTCTCATAATGTGGTATGTTGAAGCCTTCTAAAGTATTATTGTTATAGATGTACTCGAGTAAAGGTGCGAGAAATTATTGTACACTTCTCGGATACCTATTCCTTGTTGTTGTTCATTGATACCTATATATATTTTTTACATCTAGACGTGTTCAGCATAATCATCTCTATTTTTGGTACCATGAACTTTGCGATACGTGTGTTGTTTCGCAAATAAAGACACCCGATCGGCTGGCGTGGTGTCTTGTCAGTTTATGTCCACACAGATGTAGTTCGACTGCAACCACGTGACGTATACATACCAGTACTTATTATACATATCACCATTCCAGCCTATATTCATTATATTTTTAACCAATTGATCAAATTAATTTTTTTTTTATGATCCTAAGGTACAAAACAATGGTTCATGTAATAAGGGGTTTCAAAAGTTCAAAAGTTGTTGGTTACGAACGCTAAAAATGGTTGAAAAAAAAAATACATTTTTAGCGTTCTCTACCCAAAATGGCAAAAACGGAACCCTAATAGTGTCGCCATATCCGTCTGTCCGTCCATCTGTCTGTCTATCCATATGGCACAAATGTAATATACTAAACAGTTTCCTAGTCAATAGTAGTAGTTAGTTAGTAGTAAAATATTAAACTTGAAACGTGTATTTTGTGAACCGATATGTAGTTCAGAAGTAAACAAAAAAAAATGTTTAGGAGGGGAAATATCACATATATGACTATAAGTGAAAAAAAAAACATTTTTCAGTAAGAATCAACGTGTCGATAAATCTTTAAAAGTAGAAGTTGCCAAGAGCGTTTTTTGAGTTAGTTTATACTTTTGTAAAAAATCGCTCCGAAAGTCCAAAATAATTTAAACCGGGCGTCCAAAAAATATGAAAAAAAAAATATTTTAAAGAGTTACCGGTTGAGCCAATGTGGTTTTTTTTTACAAAAAACTAATCTTATTAAAACGACGTAAGCACCGCAAATTTAGGTACGCCCTTTGGCTATCACATGAAGGTACGGAACCCTCTATGACGCGTGGTCCAACACGCACTTGGCCGGTTTTGCAATTCACGAGAATATTATATAATATATTCTTAAATATTTATTTATCATGAATCCAGTCAAATACTAATTTTAGTATTGACAGGCGCATTCGTGAAACCCCTTATCTATCCACGAACCGTACTTTATCATACACCTCATTGTTTCATGCAAACGCGACTGATTCACCAATACGTTAAGTCGTATTCTAAAAAACGTATTATAAATACTACTTATATATGAACATAATGAATAAATATCTAAAAGGATGTACAAATGGATAAAACATAATTGAAATTTAATGAATATGAACGTTACAACTAGATAATTAATTTATAGAATAGGTAATTATGATGTCTATAGCGAATCTCGTTATTGAGAAATCTTTAAACCTGTTATTGCCTTTTGTCTTACTAAATTTATTTGTAAGCCTTTCCTCGTACATCTTTTGTTACTTAATCAATATCGCTTAACTTCTTACTGTACTGAGAATGTTTTTAATGTTTATACGATGAATACCAACATTTTTATATTATACTCAAATACCTAATGCGAATGTACACAAAGTTAGTAAGAGTTTATTGATTAGGTAGTTACACTACGGCGATTTATTTGAGTTCAAAAATGTGTATTTTAAAGCATTTTTTCTTCGCTTAATCATAGGCGTGGGCGAGGTGGGCCTCCGCCTACAGCCTCGCACTTAAGAGAGCCTCGCTGAAGTCAACCCTTTTTATTTATCTTGGGAATACATATTGAAAGAAAAGGGCCTCGTAGATGTTACTTCGCCCTCGGCTAGATTAGTTCACGCTACCACCTCTGAGCCAAACTATATAAAACCTCCCTAAAAATTGTTTCCATGTAAATTGCGTCCTATTTTTATTATTTACTTGTTAGACTGTAAAACAATTACTGCAATTGATATACATTGATTTTCAATGGAAACTGTGTCTCTCTTTTTAATATTAACAGAACAGCTTTTTAATAATATGTACACTATTTCGATTTGTACTATATTCGTCGTATTTTCGTTTCCCAGCTTGTCGCTCTTCATAATTTATAATAATACCTAAATACAAATTATATTTTCATACAAACGTGGGTATTTAAAAATAAATGTGTAGAGCCAATAAATGAGATATAATTGATGTATAGACATAAACTATAATCGTGCTCTTCCTATTCCTATACGCTGTAACTCTCTAAATTTAGTTCAAATGTACTTGCGTTTCTTTTTATTGCACCTAAGTCGGCTACTTGTTAATTGCCTTATGAATCCCTTATTACATATTTAGGTCTAAATACCTTTTACAGTACATATGGGGCTACTTTATAGCACTAGTGCGAGAAGTAGCATATTACGTTACTGTGTCGAACATTTAAAGGGCCATATGTACTG
Organism: Cydia pomonella; assembly: GCF_033807575.1. Lineage (NCBI taxonomy): Eukaryota > Metazoa > Arthropoda > Insecta > Lepidoptera > Tortricidae > Cydia > Cydia pomonella. The sequence continues at coordinate 10,637,583 of NC_084717.1, read as the reverse complement.
TAAAACGTTGTACGATACATGTGCGAATAGGTAATTCGCAACTCGTGTCGATTTAAAACACTCCCTTCGGTCGTGTTTTAATTTATCGCCACTCGTTTCGAATTTCCTATTTTTCGCACTTGTATCGTAATGTACTTTTCCGTTTGCCTTACAAGGAAAGCGGATAGCCGCTTCTCAATACAAACTTAGTGCCCATTTTTTTCTCTGGATATTGCCACTATGGCAAATATTTTTACATAATTTAATAACCATAGCTAAGTATGCCCCTACGTTAGATTTTTTTAGATTTTTTGATTATTTAAAAAAATAGGTGTGGAAAACGTTTTTAAACGCTTCTAACTCTTATAATAATTAAAAATTCGAAAAAATCTAACGTAAAGTCTAATCTAACATAGCTGCGGTTGATATACAACAAAAAGTGTTTAAAAAAATTAATAATATTAATATCCAGGGAGAAAAATGAGGACTACGTTAGTATGAAAGGGCGATATCGCGCAAGTCCTCCACATGCGTCTTAACAATAATGTACGCGTATTAGTTCCATTATAGGACAATGATCTACATAGCCTTTGCAATGGCAAAGTGTGGCAATATTGCGTATATGGTTTCGAATGTAGTAACAATTTACATTTTTTTGTGGTAGTGTTATATTATTTGGACCTGCGGAACTGGCTCCCGCAGCTTCCAAATTTAATAAATAATTTTCTTATAGAGATAATTCAATAGTAGTAGGTGAATTATGTTCGCATCTAAGTTTTCCTGTGTATTATTTTTCACATAATAAGACGGGACAGAAATGCATTAACTTTTAGAGGAAAGATATACTTAACTGCAGTTAACCCTGTATTTTATTAACTAAATTAAACACTGGTCAATGGGACAAGTCACTACTTTTTTTAAAATGATAAAAGAGCTGCTTAGCCGAAGCTGGGTCCGGATGTCAAAAAATTTGGACAAGATTTAGACGAAATTTGGACGGAACCATCCTTTATCCGACTCCCTGACTTACATTTTCTCATGACTTCAGTTTCATGGGGTATATTTACTAGAAAGTTTCCATGTAACATATATGGAAGCAGATTTGTATATACATGTGTATTTCGCCCACACTTATACCCTGTACGAGAGCAACGCACAGACATTAATAACAGATTAAGTTGAGTTTTTCAAATTTGGAATAAGCCACATTATTTTCATCAACGAATCACTATGTGGCGCTACTTCGCCATTTTCTCACCGATGGAGATTAATTTATTGCTTTGTAGAATATCCTTGTTCTATATTTTAACCTGTAAGGAGGTCTCGCGTTCCATGCCACATTTTGCGGCCAAATTACAGCTGGATTCGGAAGTACATACAGTAGGTAGACTGACGTTTGCGAGAGTGTATTGAATGAAGTTATTGAGATATTAAATGCCGTTTGGAATTTTTTTTCTATTCATAGAAAAAAAAACAAAAAAAATCGTACTACAGTCGTCATCAGATGTATCGAAGCAGCTAAGGTGCTCACATATGGTACGTTTTCAACTAAAAGGTACCACGTTGTCGGTTGAGGATAAGGTTGATTTCAAATTGAAGCTTGATGGAAACAGCGCCTTATTGACCACCGACAATATGTACCCTTTTGTTTGAAAACGTCACAAATATCAGAACACGCCTGTATTGTCAAGGTATTAGAGTGCATATCAAAAAAATAGACATAATTTTATTTATCTACACACATCATGAACTCTCTATGATGTTTTCAAAATCCGTAAATAATGGCTAACATTAAGATAAACTGTTTTGTTACAACAAATTTCTTATCTGTGAAAATGTTGTAATTGCTTCATTACTACATCAAAATCGATTTCATTCAAATTTTGAACAACTCTGAAAAAAAAGCAATTCGATTTGACCTCTATTCTAATATTAGTCGAGATGCCTTTTTGTTCGAAGTGAAATGTCAATTGCATACAATTTTGACAATTCTACTATTAGTTTGTATCGAGCGATACGGAAATAGGCCCCCAACTCTAGTTTGTCTCTCATTAAAAAAACTACGGATGCGTCAAAAAGTTTTCATTTACCCCCATTTGACGTACAGTTTATCTTTTATTCGTTTTTACAAAATGAATTTGATTTGTTGTTTTTAAAGTAACTATAGGAAAAATTAATATAGTAAAATGAGTGATAAAAATATTTCGGAAACTCCACCACATATCCGCGAGTTCCGCCAAGAAAGCAACGATGCCCCAATGTTGGCTGTAATTTGGGTTAATGAATATATCATAGAAAGTTTATAATATGTGTGTAGATAAAATAGTGTATGTAACTCTACATAATTAAGCATTAAAACACGCATGTGGTCCTTTTAAGAAACTCACCTCGTTCGTTTCTTAAACCCACACTTGTATTTTAATGCCTTTCATTATGTAGCAGTCACATAAACTACTATTAACATCACAAACATCTCACGTTAGGAATATTCCGTTCAACGATGTTTATAATATATTTTTCTTTCTTTTGGCGCAGTGAGTAAAGCTATCGAGAAATAACAAAGTTACTGGTTTTGACGGTAAATCTAATCTTCATAGTAATCACCGTCAGTATCCATATCTTTCCCTATAGTTATGCAAATTTGTCACCGACTATAGGTAAGTTATTTATTTAATATATTTTCTATAAGTGTACCTACTCTATGTAATTTTGAATGCAACATTATCTAGAAAGTTCTAGTTTATGCTCAAAAAGCATTTATTTTCACCTCAGCAGCTCGAGTCACTCCAGGGAGTATCGAAAAGTGCGACTTTCCTCACTCCAGGGAGTGCCGAAAGTACGACTTTCCTCACTCCAGGGAAAGAGACAAAGTAGCTTTTTATTTTAGTGAAAGCCATGAATACAGGAACAAAAACTTTACTTGATGTTGAATTTTTTTAACCTTTAATATGTTCTCACTAGTGAGGTGAAAAGTTATGTGTGTCACACGAGAGCAAAGTTATTTCACATCTCGTGTTTTCGAGTCCCTCGCAAGGAAAAAGTAACTTTCCTCTCTTGTTACACACATAACTATTACAGTACATATGGTGCTATGACTTTACCGAACTAGTGCGAAAATTATCATATTACGTTACTGTGTCGAACATTTAAAGGGCCATATGTACTGTAAAACGTTGTACGATACATGTGCGAATAGGTAATTCGCACTTGTATCGTAATGTACTATTGTCACTCCCGCGCTTACAAGCTAAAAGGATACGAAAGTTATTGAGTACACGCGCGATGCCGTTGATAATGTTTCTATTCTACACGGTGTAGCTTTAAATTATTTTTGTAACAGAGGGTCTACCGCCTACATTGAAAAACTTTATCTGCCTCTCTGACAGTCGAATATGAGGTGTTAACAAAAACTCACCAATTACTTAGAAATAATTAAACAAATAACAACCTTATTGTGGTACTAATACGGTTCGATATGGCTATGAACTTGTGGAGGTATTTAGTGAGTTTTGGTTGTCACCTGACGATATACAAAAGAGATCGAGAAGCAGATACCGATTTTCTATCTTTCTATGATGGCGGTAGGCCCTCAGGCGTGCTCATGCTTATACTCAGCATTCTTCTTTTGCTATAGTTCGTTTTTTAGCATTAAAAAGAAGGTAAGCGATCTTGACGTGTCTTTTTATATATATAAAATAAGTCACAGCAAATGTGTAACTTGTATGTATAAATCATACGATCTTTTACTTTATTTTGCTTTCATAAATAATTAAATACTTAAACTTATTTTTTTAAAGCGGATTCAATATTTTTTTAATAAAAAGTCACGTCAACATTGTTTCACTTTTTTATACTACGACTGTGGCAAACAAGCATACGGCCCGCGTGATGGTAAGCAGTCTCCATAGCCTATGTACGCCTGCAACTCCAGAAGAGTTACATGCGCGTTGCCGACCCTAACACTCCGCACCCTCGTTGAGCTCTGGCAGGCTTACTCACCGGCAGGAACACAACACTATGAGTAGGGTCTAGTGTTATTTGGCTGCGGTTCTCTGTAAGGTGGAGGTACTTCCCCAGTTGGGCTCTGCTCTAGATCTGGAATGACATCCGCTGTGCTGTGCCCTAACACACAAAGCGAGATGACTTTCACAATGCCCATACCTCTCTTTTGGACGTAGTTTAAGGACGTACCTTTTATCTAATGCTATAAAATCGAACTATAGAAGTGCGAGTAAGACGCAACGCAAACCTACTATATACTATTACTGTTAAAGAAATATCTTCTGAACCAATTTAAATGTTAAACATTTTTATCTCTTATATAATCTATCTGTATGAATACTTAGTGTTATGCACACGGTGAATAGACCCATTTTACGCATTGATGTCTGTAGATATTTGCAATAATTAAAAGGAAATTTGTATGTACAAAAACTTCACCGATGCGGATAAAACGAAGTTTACTTATTTGGCCTTATATTTTTCCATAAGTTAAAATGTATGTATTTAAAAAAAACATGTCTAACATTGTTTTAAGCTCTATTATTTTCTTATGCAATTAAGTAATTTTCTTATGTGGAATGGGTCTGAAAATCTTAATGAAAATGTTTAATATTAGGTGTTAATGTATAAATACGTAGCCTAAAATTTTAAACGTTTCTAAAATTCTGGCAAATAACAATCAAAAAGTAAAGATGAAAATGTCGATAAATTTTTATACTCGTGGAAAATGCATTTACAAAGTTGATGATCTTCAATTGTTGTGGATGATTTATAACATTTAGAATTTAGTTTATTGTGATTTTGCTCAAAGCTTTGAAGAAATTTTATGCCATTAAATATAACTATTGGACTCTGCATTACAAATTGGATCTGGTCATAAAGTATTGTACTTAATACTCATCTATATGTAATAAGTTTAATTTGGTAGAACACCAAATATGGACGTGTTGATAAGTTTTCTATTCCAACATTTTAACCTTCCTGTGATCGTGGATGTTGCTATATTTATGTATATGTTAATAGGTGGGATCTTCAAAGAAAATGAAAAAATATATAACTGTTATTTTGCATAAGCAAGATGAATATTCAATGAAATATTATGTGGTGAATAAAGTTTTTTTTGTGTATCTATTTCACCTTTAGTTTTATTATGAGATCAAAATAACACGGCCCCGTAATAGCTCTAACGAGTCCTCAAACTGTAATATGAACATAAAGAAACATTAACAAGGTAGTCAAACACACAAAAATATCAGTCATCAAACATAAAAATAATTCAAAATTAAGTATAAATATTTGTTTGAGAAATATTGAGGCACACAGAATAAAAAAATACATTGATCTATAAAGTATGCAGATGTAAAATTAATACTACCTATGCCTATAGGTACTAATGTCAAAAATCCATTAATCAGATTTTATTAAGTATTCCACGTGTTCCATAATACGTATACTTGCGAGGAGCTTTTTACCACTGTGAAAACTTACACCATGCCCTGTGTTGGCATTGGCATTTGGCACGGCCCTGTGTATAACAGTTAAGAGGAATTCTTAGTTGCGATTTTTCCATACGCTCTCGACTGTTATCTCCCTGGATTTTTAACATAGAGCAATGAATTTTTCAAATAACATCAATATCATTAATATCTGTGCCGTTATGTTTTGCTTTTTTGGATTATTTTATTTTGACGAAACTTACAGCCCCTCGAAAATCGCAAAAACGGCTTAATTGAATTGGCTGCAAAAAAAACGCAGTATACAAATATGACAACAAAAGTCCAAAAAATCAAAACATAGCGACATAGATTATTTCTTCCTCTTGCAGTTTCCAAAATGTCATAATGATTGGTTGCGTTTTGGACGAGCAAACAGTCGAGAGCGAAACCTCGATTTTTGAGTTTTTTGCGTGGGAATTTTAGTCGGAGCTGCAGTTGTCCTTATCGCACGCACGCACCGCCCACAGCAGCGCGTCAGAAACATAGTATCAAAAATCTGAGATTTGAAAAGTTGCTCAGCTAGGAATTGCTGTTAAATGGCTGTCGAAGTGGAACATAATTTTTTTCACGACACCAGGTGTCGTGTCGTCAGCCAGGTGTCAATTATGTTCCACTCGGGAGCAAAGTTTGTTTAATCCTCGTGCCTCGCAACGTTCAAGATTCCACTTTTAGAACAATTCGCTACGCTCGTGGTTCAATTTTAGAATCGTCCGCTTGCTCGGGTATTATAATAATAGACCTAAGTGTTTAAATAGCAACTTTGCTCCCTTTGTACAGTCAGCTGTAAACATTACAAATCAAATTGAAATGAGCGTTATTAAATATTTATAATTTAATAACATTATTTAAAAATCAGTTCTATCAACCAATATGCCGAAACAATTCATAATAAAATTTGTATCACGTTACTTTCTTACTTTGCCACTCTTGTAGATAAAATGCAACTTTCTCATCAATTCTTGAAGTATAAAGAGAGTCTTCACGAACTGATCTACTAGCATGAGTTGCGTTCTCGCGCGCGACTCCATAAAGATTCCCTCCAACATCAAGCGCGACTTTTTTTAGTATGGGCTCGCGCGCGAGACCGCAAGTCATACTAGCCGGTCTGGTGTGGTGAAAAAATATTTAATAATATTACAACATTCACCCACCCCACAGGCCACAACATGTTAAATGCCAAATAGGAATAGGTACAGCATAGATATATGAGATTCAAATGAAGCAAAAGCCAGCTGTCACCATAGTCACTTGGTTTTTGCGTACGATTAACAAAGGGCACCAGAACCAGTAGCAGTGGCCATGTCGATAAAGTCATATCGATGAACTATCGACATTTCTTACAATTTTCAGTCTACTTGAAAGGCTTAAGCAGATATACAGATATATTTCAGACTAGATGGTTTGTGTAGACTAAATTGCACACCTTTATTGTAAATCTAGACCGCTGTGAAGTCTTCCTAGTGACTTTCATTGATTCGTAATTTCTAAAAATCTTTATAGATCATCCCTTATTTCAAAGGGGTTCGAACTTAACACATGGGTTCATTTTTTTCCTTTTTCGGTATGGAACCCTAAAAATTAGGTGACGCTCGAAAGCTGTAGCATTATACATCCTAAGAATCCGAAAATGATTTTTAAACATCCGACCTGATATAACATTGAATATGTTATAAGTTCAGATTTTTTATTTCAATACATATAAACACCAACTAAAAATATGTTCCGCAATAATTGAGTTATATATTCATTATTCATTAGCATTTCAATAAACAATCAACTTCTTCTTATCTTTTGCAAGAATCGCCCTTTATTATTATTATGTAGTTTAACTTTTGTAAGTTTTAACATGGTCTAAATGAAACGAAATCCTTATATATATATATGCCAGATCCGGCAGAAGTATAAATACGTGACCCAGTGGACGAGCCTTTATTTTCATACAAAAGTCTGGGCCAGCTTTGTCCTAAAGAGTAGTAATCATAATCATAATCATAATCATTTATTTAGTAAAGCTAATTTACAAGTCACTAATAATAAAAAAAATGTTAATACTTTCAATAGAGAGTAATCAAAGTAAATAGCACAATTATTAATTGGTCATTATGAACTCTTCATAATTGTAGAACGGGCGCTCAATAAGCCAACTTCTTAGGCGATGTTTAAAGCTGCTTACGCTTGGGGCCCCAGTTATATTTTTTGGTAGATGGTTATATACTGTGGGGCCCGTCACATGAGTCAGTTTCGAGGACTTGGCAAGCTTGCGGTTGATAGCAACGAGCTTATGTGCATTTCGAGTATTGCGCCCATGTATCATGTCATTTGTTTTATAGGTGTGAAAATTTATTAGTTAGTAAGTATGTCACTGCTCTTAAACAAGTTAAAAAATATCAAATCATAATAAAAAATATTGCATTACGTAACTTGTCTATCTGTTTTTATATAATTACATATATTACAATTACATAAAATCCGAATAATTTTTTATCACTTTTAGTCAAAATAGGTCAAATTTTGCTGACAAAAAAAAGTTGATTCAGACATCTTAAGTAGGGATGCAACGATACCGATGCCGATAATCGTAAACCGCAGGTTATCGTTATTTTTGACGATCATCGGTATCGTAAAAAGTATTACGATTTATAACGATTCTTAAAACTAGATTGATGTAAAAAAAACGTGAAAAGGAATGCAAGACAGCATAGATGTTTGCGCTGGTAACACTAATGGCACCATCTTTCATATTTTTGACGTTTGCCACTGACATTGACAATTTGTGACGTTTGTTTTTCGCGCGAGGTTTCTTTACCCATTGGGAAATATTGTGTTGTGTGTGGTATCTATTTACTGTTTTTGTACGTCTTGGTGTTGTTTATAATAGAAAACCATGCCCAAAAGGCCGGTTTAATCCATACGGATATAAGAAACAGACTCAAACCAGATAATTTAAAAAAATTATGTTTTCTTAACCAGAATTTAAAAGAAATTGATTTTAATTACGACATTTAGGTGGTAAATTGACCTTGAAACTTAAGTAAATGTTGATTTTACTGAATTGACTTTGTACAATCGCCCTCGAATAGGGAAATTGTTTTAGACAACGAGAAATTTAACAATCTATGCCAGTGAAAGCAAATAGCTCGAAAGCCAACTCACCCGGTCTCTGCACGACGAATCGCTTTGTCGGTACCGACACTCTTCATTGGCGAGCTGATGCTGTAGTGGCTCCAGTGAGGGTTTCGAGCACACAAATCGACAGTTTTAGGTGTTTCTTATTTTTCACGACGCACGAGCTTGCGTATACGGCCACGAGCAGCCATCGAAATCTATCTACCTTCCACTGGCTTTTATAAACGTCAAAAAATATTCGAAAAGTACCCTACCTACTGTCGCTAATTAATGTGTTCCATTTTACGATATAGAAATGAAATGTCTCAAAAAAATAACAAATAAAACTAAACTAGATATGGTGTCCGGACCGATCATTCCGCCCACCAAATACAAAGTATTTTAAGAATAAACTAGTCTATAGGTAAAGGACACAACTTTACCAGAGGTCTTTGTATTAGACCTGATTGTGACCGAACCGTAGCTACACGGGGGATCCCATCTTTGCCCGGATGCAAAGATACTATACGACCAAGAGACCAATGAAGTGGCTTCAGTTGTTCATCTTTAATCAATACTAATGTGCCCACCTTGGGTTCGTCAATATCCGAGTGCCATTTCGCGCGTTGATTTAATGTATGCAAATACTCCAAATGCCATCGCTTCCAGAAATCACGATGAAGTTTCTGCACAAGCTGCCAACGATTCGAAATAGAAATGTTTATGTCGCTAGTTGACGTATCTACAAGTGATGTTAAGGGCTCTAAGGTGAGAAAATGTCCGGGTGTTAACACTGACATGTCGTTTGGATCGGAACTCATCTCACAGAGTGGCCGTGAGTTAAGGGCCGATTCAATTTGTGCGGCCACTGTAAGAAATTCCTCATAAGTTAGGATTTGATTCCCTACAACGCGAGCAAGATGCGTTTTAAACGATTTGATGTTGGCTTCCCACAAGCCGCCGAAGTGGGGTGCGGCTGGTGGATTGAAAGAGAATTCGATACTCTCACGAGAAGCTGCGTCTTGCATGAGAGGTAGCAATGCGTTATAAGCGCCTACGAAATTCGTACCTCGGTCACAATGTATGCGTTGGCAACGGCCACGGCGAGCGATAAACCGACGCAAAGCAGCGAGAAAGGCTTCGGTGGTCAGTCCTATAACAAGCTCGACATGAGAAGCCTTGGTCGCAAAACATATAAATAAACACACGTGTGTTTTAAAAGGCCTAGCTCCACGATAGCGTTTAATGTATGTGGGAAAAGGACCCGCAAAATCGACACCGATACACGAGAAAGGTTTTACTTGTGAAATACGAGTTTTTGGGAGGTCTGCCATACGGGGCACCAAAGGTTTTGGATTAGAGCGGAAGCACTTTATACATTTCGATAAGCGAGAACTAATTACGCGCTTAGAAGCCAGTATCCAAAAGTTTTGTGCAATCAAGAAATTTAGGGTGCGTAATCCCGGATGCTGACTATCGTTATGTACTTGGTCGATGACGAGCTGTGTCATGCGATCCTGACTGGGCAGCAGTAAAGGGTGCTTGCAATCATAATCAAGTTCAGAGTGAACCAGCCTACCGCCCACCCTCAACAAACCGGAATTATCGATAAAAACACTGAGTTTTCTGAATTGTTTAGGCAATTTTTTACCTTCCTTTAGAGATATTATCTCATTCGAAAATGACTTGTCTTGAGTTAACTTAACTAAATTAGTAAGGGCACCATCGAGTTCCGATTGAACAAGTGGGCCGAAGCGTCTTTTGTCAGGGTTACGACAGTTATGTACGAAACGATGAACGTAAGCGACAATGCGTTTAGCCTTATTGAGACTCGAATGTCTGGATAAGAAGTCATCAAGTTGGTTGACGGCAGTAAACAACACGGTCTGCTTGGGGACCCTTTGTTCTTCCAACAAGTCCGATTGCGGTTCGATAGACGACGGTAACTTTGGCCAAGAGCTACTGTCAAGTGCCAACCAAGCCGGGCCTGTCCACCATAGAGGATGATTTACAAGTTCTCGAACAGTCACTCCGCGAGAGGCACAATCAGCTGGATTGGTTTCTGACGTGACATGGCGCCAATGACCAGCGGGTATTCTTTCTTGTATGTGACTTACGCGGTTACTGACGTAAGTTTTCCAGCGTTGCGATGGCGAACGTAACCAGGAGAGTGTCACAGTGGAATCAGACCAACAGAATATATCCTCAAATTGGACGTCTCCGTTGTAAATTTCCTTTACGTGTTTAACGAGGTCTGTCAGCAAAACTGCAGCGCACAGTTCCAAACGGGGGGTAGAAGTACGTTGCAAAGGAGAGACCTTACAGCGTGACATTATCAAATGTATAGTGATGCTACCATCACTATGTCGAATGCGAAAGTAAATGACAGCCGAGTATCCTGCCTCGGAAGCGTCACAGAAGCCATGCAGCTGAACACTGCAGGACTTCGTCGATGGAATGAATCGAGGTATTTCGAGAGACGACAACAAATCGAGATCTAAACGATAACGAAACCAGTTTTGGCTGATGTTGGGGGGTGCTACCACATCCCAATCCAAACCGAGAGTCCAAAGTTCTTGAATTATGCGCTTGAACGAGAGTGTCAAGGGTGTAAGAAACCCAAGAGGATCGAATATGCGCGCCAATTCCGAAAGAATATTTCGTTTTGTGCACTTTTCATGAAGCGCATTGACCGTGAAAGTGAACGCGTCACTGGACGGGTTCCACTCCATACCGAGCACCTTAACAGGAGATGTCGGTTCCGAATCAAAAGAGAGCGTCTTATTATGACAATGGGTTGGGTCGAGATTGTCGAGCAGACGGGGACAGTTGCTCGACCACTTGCGAAGTTCGAAACATCCTTTCTCTAGGATCTGAACCACCTGAGACTGAAGGTCGAGAGCTGATTCGACAGACTCAGCGGCTGTCACCACGTCATCGACGTAAATGTCTCGTTTGAGGACGTCAACCGCACGAGGATACTTTTTGCCTTCATCAATAGCTAATTGAATCAGGGCTCGAATGGCAAGGAAACTAGACGAAGACATGCCGTAGGTCACGGTGTTTAAACGAAATTCTTGTATAGGTTCATCGAGGGAGAACCTGAACAAAATGCGTTGGAAATCTCGATCGGTAAGAGAGATTAAAATTTGTCGATACATTTGACGTATGTCGGCTGTGAAAACAACCGCATGCAAACGAAAGCGAAGTAATATCGAAACGAGATCAGATTGTAGTTTCGGTCCAACGAGCAACTGGTCATTCAACGAGGGGCCTCCAGTAGGCTGAGCAGTAGCATCAAAGACCGCTCTCAATTTGGTGGTGGTGCTGCTGGGCTTGAGCACGCAGAAATGTGCTAAGTAATAAGCACGCCCGTCTGACTGGGGTGCTACTGGTTCCATGTGACCAGCATCGAGATAATCACGCATAAAATTATTGTATTCTGTCCGGAGTTCCGGTTCACGAGAGAGTCTCTTTTCGAGGGAGAGCAGGCGGCGCTCGGCAAGAGCCCGCGAGTCACCTAAACGAGGATCGACGGTTCGAAACGGCAAGTGTACGATATATCTCCCGTTCGAGTCACGTGCGTGAGTCGAGGCGAATATTTTCTCGCACATGACTTCATCGTCAGTTAAGGGCGAAGAGTTAGGGAGACTTTCAATTTCCCAAAATTTTCGAATTTGGGTATCGAGCGATTCGATCGAGCAAAACAATGAAGTCTGGGAATGGGAAGTTGCGCAAGGGGCCTTTCCCATGATAACCCAGCCAAGCTTGGTCTCAAAGATTGTGGGTCCATCGTCACAGTTGTGGCGGTTACCCAAAAATATTTGACAAAAAACATCCACTCCCAATAAGGCGTCAATGCATCCAGGTTTATCAAAATTAGAGTCGGCGAGTTCAAATGCTTTGACGCATGACAACTGGTCCATGTCAATTTTTACTGCAGGCTGATCGCTGCAGATTTTGGGTGTAACAAAGGCTTCGACACACATTTCAAAATCAGATTTCATGCTGCGAATGTTAAGAGTGGTATAAGAAGTTGACAACGTTGACACCTCACATACACCCTCAATAGAGGTATTTTTTTGTCGTATCGGAAGTCCAAGCCGCTGCGCGCAACGTCGTGTAATAAGGTTTGGCTGACTGCAATTGTCTATGACAATACGAATTTTTTGATAACTACCGAACTTATCTAGTACCTCCACGCATGCAGTAGCAAAAAGAGATATTCGACCCACAGGTGCTGGATCGGATGCGAGCATGGCCACTTGTTTGTCAGGTACGTGCATTGGGGTGTCGAGGGGCGAGGACGACGAGCAAGTCGCGGCGCCAGCGTTGGTCGAGGCCGAAGAAGCGACGCTGACTTTAGAATTACCGCTATCGACATCGAAATGAATAGTAGTGTGATGGGCAACATTACACTTTAGACAACGAGACTTTGAGGGGCAAGTTTTAACTATGTGTCCAGGACGTAAGCAGTTGACGCAGAGCCGATTATCCTTGACAACGGAAAAGCGCTCGTGAGGAGTCTTGTTCCGATATTCAACACATTTAGCAAGGTCATGATTTGACTTGCATAACACGCAATACGATTCGATAGAGATGGCGCTAGTGGTGACTAGCGTTTTATAGGCTGCTCCCGCAGGAGCACGATCCTGCGCCGGGCGCCAGGCAGCGGTGCGCGGCGCGGCGTGAGCGCGCGCGGTACGCCCGGGTGCCGTGGGTGCGCGTGCCGCAGGGGCGGCGGCGCACTCGGTGAGGTCGGCGAGCTCTAACGCTTGACCGGCCTTACTCACGTATTCTAACAACGACTCGAATGACGGTACATCTTTGTTGTCGTTTTGCAGTTCAAAACGACGACGGGTATCCTGGTCCAATTTATTTATCAATAAATAAAACAATGGAAAATCCCAATCATTGACGGGAAATCTCAGATTTTTCAAAACCGCGATATTTTCTCTAAAAGTGTCTACAAGTCGACGTAACTCGCTAGGCGAATTAGATTTCAACGAAGCGTTCTGAATTTCTTCCCAATGACGAAAAGCCAATTTTCGTTTGTTATTATATCTATCGATCAAAGCCGCGTAAGCATCTAAATAATTGCTATCCGATAAAGGAAACCCTTTTAATAATTGCAATGGTTCACCCGAAAGGAGTGAAATTAAAATTGAGAACCGCTTTGACAATCGTTTGTTTTGATGTACCATTGTATTGAACATATCATAAAATGTTCCCCACGATTTAATGTTGCCATCGAAATGTACGAGATTTAAACGAGGCAACTTAACGGACAAATCGGTTCTATTTGTCTCGCCCTCGATGGTAGTCGCGGTCGACAACGAAGTGTGAATTTCGATTATTTGAAAATATTTGTCGTCAAATTCTTGACGTACAACATCCTCCTGGTCTAATTCGTTCACATCTGTTATTTCCGAAATGAGTTTCAAATGGTGGGTTTCAAAACTAGAACAATAGCCATCTATTTTGCTAAATCTAGACATAAACAATGGTAATCGCGAGGAATCCACTTTAGCCTGCAACCCAGCCGCCAAACATTCATCGATTCGTTTGATCGATATTTCGCGTTTCAATTGCAAATTACGACGAGCAAGTGCCTTAGACATGATTAGTTTGAATATGAAGCAACCGCGTTAATTAAATGTAAAAGAAACTTCGATAAACAAAACAACTTGTAGAACAAACAAATTTCAACCTTATGTACTATGCTATAAGGTCCACCCGCCACGATACTACCGAATACACAACTCGACTTAAATGCTAAATAATATTTGCGAAGAATAATTTATCTCGCTACAATAGGTACGAAAATAATTTTTGTTAGAATTATTATGTTGATAGATGGTCAAAACGATTAGAAGCCAGACTTGCAATTCAATTATATTTCGAATGTTTCCGAATGGAGGAGACGAAGCGAGAATCACTTATTAAATGTGAGTTAAATAAATTATTTGACTACAATTTACAATAACAAAAACAGTTCGCACCCTGCTGTGCTGCCGTTGGAAAATAGACCTTAATGGATTGTAGATAAGCTCGCGAATACTTTGTGCCGATTATGAGTACGTAACGTAAGTACTTATTTAAATATTTAGCAGAAGTAGCAAGTTATTGATAAGGATTAACTATGTGATCTATGTGAATATTAATGGACATCTATCTGTGAACATTATTCAATAATAATGCACGATATTTGTATGGACTAAATACGCGGGTAAAATATTACTAATTTATCTTATATGTACTTGTACTATTGTGTAAATTATATTCGTCTAGGCATTATATTCACTTTACAAAATAACAATATCTAATTATCGCTATTCTTAAAGTCCCCAAATCAACACTGTTGTATATAGGTTATTATATTACGTAATCAGAAATGGCACGCGGTGCAAATATTATCCGACTAATTTTAGAAGTGTTCTATTCCCAACGGTGTCAATACCAAATTCAATGACTACTTAATTTGGCCGTATAATATAATTGCATCATCAATTCGATCGGTTAAAATTCGATATTTTAATATAATGTGATAAAATAACTGTATTTCTATAGGATTATAGGCAACGACAACGAAACGAAATTAGCGACAGTTTTAACGAAACGAAAGAGGTTCAAACGTCACTCCTGGCCCCGAGACAGGTTAGCTGTTCTCAGTTTGAGGAGGATCCGCGGTCGAAGGAACAAATGTACAATCGCCCTCGAATAGGGAAATTGTTTTAGACAACGAGAAATTTAACAATCTATGCCAGTGAAAGCAAATAGCTCGAAAGCCAACTCACCCGGTCTCTGCACGACGAATCGCTTTGTCGGTACCGACACTCTTCATTGGCGAGCTGATGCTGTAGTGGCTCCAGTGAGGGTTTCGAGCACACAAATCGACAGTTTTAGGTGTTTCTTATTTTTCACGACGCACGAGCTTGCGTATACGGCCACGAGCAGCCATCGAAATCTATCTACCTTCCACTGGCTTTTATAAACGTCAAAAAATATTCGAAAAGTACCCTACCTACTGTCGCTAATTAATGTGTTCCATTTTACGATATAGAAATGAAATGTCTCAAAAAAATAACAAATAAAACTAAACTAGATATGGTGTCCGGACCGATCAGACTTGTTTTATTAGATGTAAATTAAATAATCGTAATGCATTCGTTATCGCATTCGTTATCGTATTCGCTATTACGATACATTCGTCATTCGTATCGGTATCGTAATAGCCATATCGTTGCATCCCTGATCTTAAGCCAAGATATCAGAGCTTGAATTAATCTCCGTTCCGCTGTGTAGCGCTTATCGATACATAACATGATAAAAATCGACCAGTCCACATCCTTAAAATGCACGCATACACGGCCGATCAAGCATCAAAAAGGCTACGAATTGCAGTTGAAGTTCATCTAGTGAACAATTAGTTGTCCTTTTTTGACAGATGGCATTTTTACAAGAGCGAGGAGAATGAAGTGATATATTATGTAGTTGAGTGCGCCGTCAAAGAGAACAGATAACGCCACATAACGCTGAGGCCTTGAGGTATAGGGGGCCTACCGCGAAACCGATACCACTGATACTACGATGAAGAGTAAAAGCATTTTCTGTTCATTTAAGGTATAGTTTAAACCGTTCACGTAAAATTGAAATTGTAAGAAATGTCGATAGTTTACCGATATGACTTTATCGACATGGTACAGCGACTGGGCTCACCTTGTTAATCGTACATAAAAACCAAGTGGCTACGGTTACGATGATAGCTGGCTTTGACTTCCTCTATATCCAAGGCTCGGAACCGGTTTCTAAAATACCGGTAAATACCGGTTTATTTCGGTTTTCCTCCGAACTTTTATAAGAACGCAAACTTTTTTAAAACTTAATTTTAACCTAAAAAAACGGTTTATTCGACGAGCGACGAAACGGCCGGCCGGGCTGGTGGTGTTGCCACGTTAACATAGACACCTAAATAGGCAGAAACCGGTTTTTATTACTCTTAACCGGTTAATTTGACAAGAACTGTTCTCATAAAAACCGATTTAAAGATAATGGTTTTTTGAGCGAAACCGAAATTAAAAGGTTTTGCGCCAAGTACATGATAACGGTTTGGAAATGTAATTAACCGGTTTCTGAGCCTTGCTTATATCTCGGCGATGACAATTCGCTGCGGTGCGCTGAGCGTTTGACAGTTCGTTACGTAAAACGGAACGCACGGAGAAAGTTCCGCAAGCTGCCGCTGCAGCGCTCGGGCGCCAGTTTCCTCGCAGCAGGCACGCGGCCGGCTGCCTGTAGTGCGCGGTGCGAACCATCATACGCGAGTTCGCGGTCATAGGCTCGAACGAACATCGAAACCGACGGTCAGTGCAGTGACCATGATGATGGACAACGGGGTGATGAACAACTATGACGGGTATCCCGACGGCTATATGGAACAGGAGGAGGAGTGGGAACGCGAGGGTCTATTAGACCCGGCTTGGGAGAAGCAACAGAAAAAGGTCAGTTTTAACACCGCTGACACGGTAGGGGTAAATTGAAAAAATAACAATAATTATTAACAACTAGCCGCGGTATCGGTCGCGTAAATATCACCGATATAACCTTATCTAAATCGTGAGTCATGTTTGTGTATGTTTTAGGTCTCGCTTTTCTGCAGCAATAATATAAATCCACTCGACATTGACTATTTATTCTTGTACTATTTATTGTAGTACTACATCTGATAGCAGTTTTAAATGCTGGTACAGATATAAATTTGCCGGTTTATAAATCTATTTTTAGGGCCAGCTGCCAGGCGTATCATCTTGCTTATTAAATAACCAGATTTCAATCAAACAATTTTTTTTATCGATTATGATACATCAATATGTATTATCTAGTTAATTTAAAAACAAATAAGTAAAAAAAAATAACGAATAAAAAAATAACTTTTTTTCTATTAAAAGTGGAACGCGCGGATTTTCAAAACCTGAATCTAGTTCCTGCATTTTTCCCGCCTCGGATTGAAAGTAGATCGCGGCCGTGGGACACTATTAAAAGATTTCTTGGAGCTTTTAGTGCGAAAGAGACGCGCGCACGCGTCTTCCCACGGGAGGGAGCGGGTCAGAGAGAGAGGAGTCGAATTTCCGTTAGTCATGTCCTAAAATGGGTCCAGCGCAGGCGCCGATGTAGGCGCGGGCGTGCGACTGCGTCACCATGA
The DNA here is from genome assembly GCF_033807575.1 of Cydia pomonella. Taxonomy (NCBI): domain Eukaryota; kingdom Metazoa; phylum Arthropoda; class Insecta; order Lepidoptera; family Tortricidae; genus Cydia; species Cydia pomonella. The sequence continues at coordinate 10,619,802 of NC_084717.1, read as the reverse complement.
AACCCATATTTCAGGAAACTTGGCTGCTACGTCATGTGCATTTTGAAGGTTGCGCCTGGCCTGCAGGCCCGTGACGTGTGCACACCCACCTCGATGGAATGTCATTAACGAGTTACGAACGCACTCCCATCGCAGGGACATTCAAGTTTATCAATGTTTAAAGGTTTATGTTCCTTGAAAAGGTTTTTTTCGTCCTTTTTAAATCTTTATTTTTAGGTCGGAATTCTATATGTACTTAATAAAGTTGCGTATTTTGTTATTAGTCATTCATTAAAAGTTGAAGTCGTCAAATATTCTAGTGTAGGTTATTTAAAAATACTTATCCTATCTATTATCGATCGAAATATAATACATAAACTTAAAACTACATATCAAGCCTTAATTTTCTAATTAAATCACGAATGAATTGAAATAAATAATTATATTATTTATCTTTACGAATTCTAATAAAATGCACTTGTACGTCAGTATGTAAATGCCACGTTACATTCTACGCGAGGGACAATGAACTAGGAGGCTGCGATGTCTCGCAGGATGTAAACAAAGAGCCTGCGACACCCGGTGCATTGGCCGGTTGCTGGCGGGTCAATGTCGCGGCCGACATCGGTCGACCAGCCGCAGGCGCATCCGACTGGTCCACCGATCGCTGCGACTGGAATCAATCGCCGCAATCAGGTCACTGGCGCAACCAACTTTTCCCCCTCAAGGAATACCCAGAAGCACGGAATGACCCAACGAAATCTACTTTCTAAATGTGACACAAATGTAACCTTGCTGACGTCATCATTATAAATAAACATAATTACTAATGCAAGAAAGCTTACTGATTAATCGGAGAACATGCTATCAGAAGTAAGATCATCTTAAGAAATAAGGCGAGAAAGTGAGGACGAAAATGGTTGTAAAATTAATAATTTACATAAAACTAATAATTCTCTGTCATTAAAGTGCAACTTGAAGCATTTATTGCCGTTTAATAACCAACTGCCACAACAACGCCATACAATCGAGAATAAAAATGCCTTCAGACACGTTCAATGAGGAAAATATATATTACTGAATTAAGTTATAAAACGATCATGCCGTGACTTTTAGGATTCCTAGAAATCAGAAAAAAACACAAGATAAACACGAAATAAATCCAAATCAAGTCGGACCCTTCGAACCGAAGACTTATCACCTTGGCATACCATTCGCGTAATTCCTGTGAACTGGCGGTCGTTGACTTAGGTCCGATAAGCCATAATGCATTCTCAAACAAGGCAACGGATTTAAAAGTAGGTATTGTAAACTGTTCTAAACATGTTTATCGGGATGATCAATATTCAGATGTTACGTGGGCAGATATAAGTTTGATGTTATCGAATATTTCTCGGATAAACCAGCGAAAGTTTTCCTAGCTCATGCATATGGATTAATTCGATTCTCCGAAGTCTACACACCGAAATATTTATTGATCGATCTGTAGCCTTAATTAAGAATATAAACTGCATAAACCAGAATATATTAGAAAGGTCCAAATACTCGTTTAAATTTTTTGGTAAAAAAAAATGTCGCATGAAAAGGTTTTTGAACAGTCCCCTCGTTTTTCATTAACGAGAGCTTTTGTTACAAAAAAGCTCTTGAAAAGTTAATGTTGACGGTGTTTTGGAGAGTCAGAAGATTTTCCAATTTTGTTATAAGAGATAAGTAGACGACCGTATGCGACTGCTTCTCGATACAAACGTAGTCCCCATTTTCCTCTGTGGTTAGTAACATTATAGAAAATGTGTTTACCTACACAGTTTCATAAATATGAACTACAGTTAATATGCCCTTTTCGATTAATTTTTTTATTATTAAACAAGTTAGGAGTTTTTAAAAATTTGTATGGAATTTGTTTTCTACTCCTAACTTTTATAGTATATCTAATCAAAAAACCGTGATTAAAACAAACGTAGGGACATACATACATACAATATTTTAATCAAATTGTGATAAAATATTTTCCATAATATCAATATCCAGAGAAAATAGGGACGTTTGTATTCAGAAGCGGCTATCAACTATCCTCTTATTCCTCTCCTCTTCTTTGATGCAGAAGGCTTTGGAAATATGACATAAGGAAAGGAAAGATATGTTGCAAATGCTTTTCAGGATGAATACCTAACAAGAATAGAATACCTAATACCTAACATCGACAGAGTTAAGTAGTTCAACGCGATTTAAGTTGAACCAAATATCTAATGTAATTTAGAGGGTAGTTAAAGTTTATCGCCAATTCGTAAATATTTAATAAGTGTTGATGAGGAGATGCGTTGTTATGTGTGGCATACCGGTTACGTAAGATCTTGACATGGCTATTTTTTCTTGTCGGTGTTAGCTCGCTTTTGGCACTGGCTCAAGAACTGATGAATAAAACCAAGCGTCTAGGTTGTTTGCTAGAGGATTTCGAATATTGTTGAGAAAACACTTAGCTCTTGTCACGATTTGTAAAATTCACTGGAGTTGGCTCACAAAGATTATAATCACACGTAACATATAAATAATCTAAAATAGTCCTAATGATGTTGATGTGGTTATGCAAGTTAATCCAATGATTAAGGGAGCCTATGGGTAACGTGACTAGAACATTATAATTATTATGGTCACCGCAAACAGTATAGGGCATGTTGTTCCTAATTAGGAGAGGATGAATCATCAGTTCAACACGCTTTCTAAGAAATTAACAAGCCACAAGTATGGTCCGAAAAAAAAAATGTAACCGTTTTATACTTAGATGAGTGCGCAAAAACTGTACAAGATGTATAAACAACAACGGCCTTGAATTTTGAACTACGACACGATAATGATGCACAAAATTAATTTACATTAAGTTAATGGCCGGTGAAACGAAACTTTCTAAGCGGGCGTTATCAGGTGAGGCTCATTTTGAACCTGCTTTCCAGTTCACAGACTAGGCACGATCGACCCAGCGTTACGAAATCTATCATCTCATTAGAACGATGTTAGAGCCTCACGATGTATCTCAAGAAACTGTATACAACTTCGCCGTAACATTCAACTTTCAATGCTGATTTATAAACAATTGGGAGATCTTACTGATATCATAATTCACTGGCCAATATTTTGCAATCCGTTTTAGATCTTCTTTAAGATTTTGGACGCGAAGAATACCCTATAGATGTTTTTATCCAATTCGCAACTAACTTTCAAACATAAATGCAAAGTGTGATTGGCCATGCCTAATCTGAAAACGAGATTTACAACGTCATTTCTATAGCAAACGGCTTAAGATCTTAAAGTGAAAGCAGTGAAGAATTTGATGTTTCATATTGTATGATTTGGGAAATCGGAGTTTAATAAACTCCAAATTGCTTAACGCTGGAAAAAGTAGGTACCTCCATTAAAATATTAGCATCCGAGGTCTGACTTACTTAGTGATTTCTCAGTAAAAACTACGAAATGACAAGGCTACGTGACGTAGACAGTGTAGACACACACTCGACTCTTTGCCCACGTCAATAATATCATTTTAAGTGGACCGGTTCTTGCGCGGACAGTCCTAAGCACGTAGAGATAACATATTATAGACCCTTCACCTTATTTCACTTGCATAACTTGCATTAAAACCAATAACAATTAGGCGTTAACTAAAAGTGTATTAAAGTAACACCTGTTGGTAGATATTGCTCTGGGTCTAATGACCTGTCAATTTGACGATAAAATTTATTACAAATCTGTCTGTGTTGATACTGTTGATTTAACCTAACAAATCCTCCGCAAATTACAGTTATTACACTTAATGTATGAGATTAAGTATAATAATTTGTCCATTAAACTTGCTTAGCAATGTTTATTTGATCTGTGTTGGCTTTGTAGAGTGTAAAGCCGAGGAACGAATCGCCCGCCCACCCGCTGCACCCAGGTGTGTTGTTGCATCGGACTTTGTGTCAACCTTGTGTCGTTTCACAATCCCTAGTAGAATTTGTATACCACACGGCCGATTGATTTGTGCTTTATGTATTCCCACTCGCTTACCAATTAGTTTTCGAAACAAGTATTTTATGGTGCCACAGTATTACAGAATTATGGTAGCTACCGACATTACTACTTATAGGTATAGTAGTATTATATATATTTATAACTTTACGAATAGGTAATCTTACCACACATAATGTATATATTTATTTAATATAAAAGAAATATATATGTAACAATTTTGTGGTAACAAAAATTTATTAAACAAAATACAGTCTAATTAGATTCCTCTCATTTTGCAAGACGGAACAATTCTCAGTAGTTCTATGGAGTTTAATGTGTGGTGTCCCGGTGTGAACCTTTTTTTTTAATAATATCGGAGTCCTTTGGAACCAATTAAAATTATCTTGGTACCCTATAATTGAATGATATCATTATGGAGAGACAGTAATGTGTGAGAATCGGATGTGGTGCCGGGCGGCCGCAGACTGCAAGCCAGCCGATGCCAACACCGTCTATTTCCATCCCAGTCCTCATGCCCACGCGAAATGCTTACACTCACTTGCTATTATAATTAGAAAAACATTCTAAAATTATTCTTGGCTTCCAAAATCCAACATACTATGAATCAAATCGGCGCTCTAGGCAAACTAAATTACCTTCCACATAAACAGCCTTTGCCCCTATCTGTTGCTATCTTTATCGCACCCAGTGCTAGCGATTATCTGTTTAGTTAAATCCAGTAGTCGAGTATGAGGGGACTGGCAGTTATTCATTTAGACCCCACAGCTGTACGCAAACGGCCATATCAATTGTGCAAAATTGCATGTGGGTAGGCTATTGTCAGCGCGAATTCGTTTAGAAGCGACCTTGCCTGTGAATGTTTGTTTCGCCGTTACATATCGATTAAAACGAGTGTACCAGAAGATCCTTAGGTATTTCATGCTAGTAGAAACACGTCCCAGCCATTGTAGCCATACCGTTTGACTGTCATTTTTTGTTAAACCTTGCAGAAGATTTAACTACTCATTATATGTTAAATTTTTATGAACTAGCGAAGTTCGGCAGCACTAACATGAAACGTTTTTGGTGAGATAGATTACGAGTAGACTGATGCATGTTATCTAAAATGGTGGTATAGACGTCAGCACAGATTCCTAGCCGGAGTGTTCGATTGCGGACGTCAACTATCTGATATCGACCTACACGTTTCCGCTGCACATCGAAAACCTGTATGCTACACCGTCTTATAAATAATCTCGGACAGATTAACGGTAAACAAACTGTCGCCTTGTCTATTGATTAAATCGTGACGCTAGACATCATGTAAAGTTACTCCAATAACAAATAAAAGAAGCATTCATAAGTGTTATCCCGTTAAAATTCACTGCTCAAAACAACAAATTTGTTTTGAGCACTGCCTACTGGACATCCCTTGTGTGTATGAAATCCTTTGTAAATTATGTCGCCACGAAAAAAGTGACGTGTTGTCAAACATGCCGAAAGGGAAATCCTGCTTTATATAGCTTATTTTTCTAATGCACTCAATATTCTTAAAACATGGAAGCCATTAGAAAACGAGTTCTATTGTCGCCTCGCCACCGGTTTCGAGTTTCGTCATGTTGTTGATAGATCATGTTCTGTTTCCTAAACAGTCGGAGCGTGGAGATAAGCCGTCTACGTATTGTTATTGTTCGCAGGATGTCTGGATCACCATCCGCTATAACTTTATTCATTACTTCTCCTTACTCCGCCATTCGTTCTGCATCCTTGTACATTCGAAAGTGAATTTGACTTCAAGGTTCATTATCTTTTATGAGCTTATCTAATCGGGCATCTATAGTAATATTATTGGAATATCATGGTCCTTATCTTGCTTAATGTAAGTAGTTCCGATCAGCTGCTTAATCGATAATATTGTGTTCTTATGTGCTATACTTAAAACAAGTAGGTATTTTATTTTTTTCATTTATATAGAGTCTATTCGAAAAGACAAGAGTCGTGGATTATATTGGGCCCCATACATTCCACGACTCTTCTCATTCCGCACAGACTATAAGCAAAACTTATTTATATAAATATCGGATTTCAAAAAATATGGTAATAAAATAAATGGAAGCTGCCTGACCTGCCACAAATTAGTAGATATTATTAATCTCCATAATTTCTACTCTTCATTACCCCAAAGCATATTACTCTGCTCCCTTGTGATGTGACAATCTTGTCTAGTGTAGCATAAAGAGAAAACGTAACGTAAAGAGTAGACCCGAGTACATGTAGGGGCTACAATGTCACTGTTCCGGCCGCGTCAAACCGGCTCCTATGTTCCGGCGCCGTCACGAAGCTGCTTTGATTCCTTGTCTCCGATACTTTATACTTTTTATCCGTTGACGTGTCTGTTACCTGCCTTTGTTTCCATTGTTTTGGCTGTTGCACAATAGAACGGGTGTTTTCCCTATCTATTCCATTAACGTTTCAACGAATTACGAAACTAACACAGTATTTCAGTTTTTGTACTGTATATTCGTAATAAAATTGCTTTTAAAATTCTGTAATACGTCTCGTGGTGGTATTTTGTAATTTTGAATGTCGCGTGTAACAATTTATATGTTGCAGCTGGAGACATTGTTTATTCACTTGCATAATATTTTAAAATGACAAAAAAATGACAACGCAAACATTATTTTTTGGAAATGACCCCATTTCCAAGCGTCATGTTTTTTTTTACATAGCAAGTAATTTGAATCCAGAATTCAATTTTGCAACGAATTTCCGCACTGCCTACACAATTTAGATATCAGTTCTGCATACAGAATTACTGTAATATTAAAGTACCTAAGTGGCATATCACTGTGAGTGACGGGAACTGTCCGGAACTCGTCAGGCGTTCCATGGTCGACTTGTACATAACAATAGTCTGAATGTGGCCACCTTCCAAGCTGCCGAGTGGGTGGGTGGAGCCGTTTGGCTAATGACACCGTGTTTACTACAACCACGCTCATTTTCACCAAATAACAATGCAATTATTACGACATGTTTGCAATGTCGAACTGATAAAGCTATTAATGTCGTGTCTTTTAAGAGAAATGCCAAAACATGGTCTGAGTCGGATATTTCGAGTAGAAAAACCGTGTTGTTTTGCTATTTCACGACAGGCAACCGACACAGACTCAACTGCAACTTTTATGACGACTGCAGTTGGTGTTAACTTCTCAGCTGATACAACCAACAACCATAATACCTACATGTAATCTATCGTCGTCTCGCGGTATGTTTGCGAATAATCGTTACGTTAAAACTTATTATGTCGGTCTAACCTAGTGTTGGACAACCTCCTAAATATGCTTGACACGTTTTCTTATTACTACTAGCCCGATTCGAAGAATGATTAAGACACGTTTAAGATCTTGGAATAATCTTTAAAAAATCGATAACTAAACAACATGTCAAAATTTACGTTTATTTCGATTCCGCTGTGATCCCAAAATATCTATCTACGATATTTCTAACGTCAAAGTGACATTGGTTGCTCGAATCGAGCTGCTTCTGTCAATTATACGACACACAAACGACATCTAAATGAGAACTTATGTAAACCAGAACTTATCGTTATCGTATCTCATTCTTCGATTCGGGCCGTAAAACAATTATCTGAAAAGATGCTGTGAACGTAAATAGCTGTTGCTGAAGGTAACTTCAGCACTATTTAAGTACTTAAATGACAGTGTCAATTAATCAATAAATAACACTAACACAGGTCATTGTAGCTGAATGCTTTGTTTAATTTGGAAAAATAAAATAAAAGTTTTAATTAACAAGGTTCTTTAATAACCGAGCACGGTAAAGACAAGGGGATCTGGGGAAGTAAGGGTCACACACAACAAACATTACGTGTGCTTACTACGGTGTGGACACCATTATTAGATGATTTTGATGAATGAAGGTTTAATAGTTTCGTGTCACTTTCGTTTTCTTGGCACAGATAACATATTAGCAGAATTAAAAAAAGACGTGTTCTTAAAAAATATATTTGTTAGGTTAATGTTTTTTTTTTTAAGTTTTCATGTATTTACTTACAAAAAGAGGCAATTTAAGCAGTGAAGCTAAATTTAGGCTTACCTATGTTAATATCTCGCTTTCGTTCTTGTCCAGTTATGATACAATGTGCAATAAAAACGCCTAATGCGCGAGCTGTGAACTCTGAGCCGCAATAAACAGGGTTATTGGCTATTGTTTCACTTTGTTTACATTATTGGACAACCTAAAAGCTTGCTGTACCGCGAATTAATCTTGAGTAATGTGTTTGTCGTGGACAAGAATACTTTAGATGAGCATGTAATTAGAAACCACTAAAGGCTATGCGAAATTAAACCTAATAGTAAAATAAATAAATAAAATCGCATTAGTTATCTCGAAGCTCGTAAATAGAAATATAATAGGTAGGTAGATAAGTGGCTAACTAGGTACCTAGCTACTTAATGTTTTTATTTTTGCTTTGTTTTTTCTGTAACTATGAAAACTTGGAGCTACGAATTGTACCGAGAGGAGTTCGTTCCTACTAGTAGAAGAAAGTAACTAGAAATCATTTCCCAATATTGATCCCTGTTGTCAGTGCCAATAGCAAAAAAAAAGCGGCCAAGTGCGAGTCGGACTCGCCCATGAAAGGTTCCGTACCATTTATGACGTATTATAAAAAACGTCTTACTAGATCTCGTTCAAACCAATTTTCGGTGGAAGTTTGCATGGTAATGTACATCATATATTTTTTTTAGGTTTATAATTCTCTTATTTTAGAAGTTACAGGGGGGGGGGACACATTTTACCACTTTGGAAGTATCTCTCGCGCAAACTATTCAGTTTAGATAAAAATGATATTAGAAACCTCAATATCATTTTGAAGACCTATCCATAGATACCCCACACGTATGGGTTTGATGAAAAAAGATTTTTTGAGTTTCAGTTCTAAGTATGGGGAACCCCCAAAATTTATTGTTTTTTTTTTCTATTAAGGTTTTTTTGTGTTTTCTATTTTTGTGTAAAAATCTTAATGCGGTTCATAGAATACATCTACTTACCAAGTTTGAACAGTATAGCTCTTATAGTTTCGGAAAAAAGTGGCTGTGACATAAACGGACAGACAGACTGACATGACGAATCTATAAGGGTTCCGTTTTTTGCCATTTGGCTACGGAACCCTAAAATAAACAGGTAATACTTATTAATACAATTTGTAGTACTAATGGGAAGAAATACTTCCTAGTCTTCCTGATAGTAGAAAGTCTAAAATCTCTGTTTTTACAGATCTTATGATCTCAAGAACAAGTCCGGTCATATATCGCATGCCAATTTATTTCAATATAGTGTTGATAACGGATTAAGTACCTACAATTGTTGAAGTGCTGTTTCTTGGCACTGTATGGCGGTTGTCAGTTTGTGAGTCGCGTTACGAAGTGAACCCATAAATTCACCGTGAAAGGCCAATTTGCCGCCTTTTCGGCTTTGTGTACCGTCGATTCGTTCGGTACGCATCTATGGCTTTTATTGTACCGTTTGTTGTCGATCTCTTTGCTTAAATTTATAACACGCATCTTTTGTTATTTGCTTAAATTACTTCTTACACTAATTGCTCTTTGACCAAATTTTGAAGCTCTGCGTACCTATAAGTATATCGCGCGCGCTACGTGTAGCTATAAACCAAGATTTCTTTATGGAATTAATTTAAAGGTACACACCTATTTTTCCTTGACCTTTTCTACTTTTTGTGAGGCATGTAGGGGTCCTCGGTTATTTTGTATGGCTATCGAGATGTTTTCTTATCCTTCTTTGTCTTCTGATAGATAAATTTCGTCAATCAATCATTTTTCCAGAAAACTTCAATGTTGACTCAAGGCGTGGCTTTTATTTAGGTGATTATTATTTTATTTCATGATACCAGTTGCAAACGGAGAGGCACGAGCAGGCTTTGGCATAAAAACCGGCTATAGTCAATCTTAATCAAATTCTGTCCTAAATATATCACCGACAGACATAGCATAAATGATGACAAATCTTACGAATCGGATCAATGCACTAATAAAATGGATTATTATTAGTAGTCTTCCGAGCGAAACGGCGCTTTGTCATCCTTTACTTTGTTGCACCCATCTTCCTAAGCTCCTTCAATTATGGTTGACTATGATATACCTAATTTCGAATTGTGGATCGGACGTTATACGGCAAGATATTTAGCAACTAAACTTACCTCTCATTTATTAGTATATGCGCATCTATATTTTATTATATTCAGTAATGTTATTTTAAAACGAAATATTGTTTTGTAATAACATCTAATCCAATTATGTACTTAAATGTTAGATCATAACCAAACTAAAATTAACTAAACGACTATTTCATTCAACAGTTAGGAACTAAATATTCTTCATATATACTATACATACATAATATACATTACCTATGTACTTAGTGACCCAAAGTCGCCAACTCCCGCCAGGTTGTAATACTTATTAAAAATGTGGACTTAGTAAATAATTCAAAAGGCGATGATGTGGATCAAGTTCTGAAACTTCGAATTAATTCAACTCAAATTACATGGGCCTGTTTTTAAATACCAATTATACGATTATTTATTTATACGTACATAATAGTGTGTAACGTAATCTATTTGCAGATCTTCAGATCTTTGATACATGCAGATATTACATCTCCAACATTGCTCTGTCTGTTTAGATGATTTCTAATTATCCATTCACAGTGAGTAATCGAATCTGACATGTCACGACCTAACTAATATATAAGTACAGTGTTAATAAGTGAAACGGTAGAAATACGATCGAAGTAGCTTTCCACTGGCTCTTCACACGGCTTGGCGATGATAAAAGCGAAAACACAATAGGGGATAGCGGGATTTAATCACGGCAAAAACCTCGTGGCTTATTATCCGAATTGTGGGGCGTTAGTTACATACAGTAAAAATGTTGTAAAATTTACAAAATTCTGTCAGTTCAGTGCACACTTGTACAGTACAGTACGAATAAGACGTAAGTACGAACTCTACGAATATGATCGTGTCAAATATTTTTGTGGCCTTCCTTGTGAAACATTTTGTTGCAGGTGACTGTACCTAGTACACACTATTCTCTCGGCTAAAAGCGTATTATGTGACAAGGAAGCACATGTTATGTACTTGCCGCTAAGTCCTGGGTGGCACCTGTACCACAGAATAAATAATAGTATTTCATACCTGTACCAATACTCGCATTATCATTTCGCGTAGTTCCCATATTGCTTAGTTTGAATGTAGGAAATTGGCGCTAAATAAAATAGTTAAATACTTAATGGTAATTGGACGTCATTTTGAGAAATGGATCCAGATGATTCAATCCACAAAGGATAAATTTATTTATTTGTTTATTTTTCAAGTAGGCATATATTGTATATCGTTGTACAATGCTCTTATGAACGTCAACTAAAGCTACGCCGACTCTAACCCTACACCTCTGACCCGACAAGATTTAAATCCCTTCTAAATTGGAGGAGGGTATCCCAATATGGGACCGGCAAGAAACTCTGCGGGACACATTTTTTCAAAACATTACATCTTATAATTAACATGCATAAAAGAAAAAAAAAAACAATTTAAATTAATATACAATTTATATTTAAAAAAAAAAACATACAGTAGGTACTTTCTTATAGAAATTTGATGCTCTAGATTGCTAATGCAGGACGTTATCATTGCCAAACATGCTATAATCGCTTATTTTATAGTATGCTCGCGAAATGAGTTTTTGCTTAACAACAATTTTGAATTTAGAGTCTGTAAACTCGATGACATTTTTGGTATCTTTTTATATAATTTTATACAATTTCCCAAGAACGACTTTCTTGTTTTAGCCAGTCCATAAGATGTTACTTTAAGCTTTGGTTTTTCTTGTAACCTTTGGCTTAGCAACATTCGTTGGGAAATTGTGTAAGTTTTTCCTTGAAAACATTATTCTTTCAAATATATATAGCGACGGCAGAGTTAGAATATGTATTTCCTTAAATAATTCTCTTAGTGACTGACGTGACCCCAAGTTGTAAATTGATCTAATTGGCCTTTTTTGCAAAATGAATGTTGAATCAATATCAGCAGCTGATCCCCACAAAATAAGCCTATAAGTAATCACACTGTTTAAGTAAGCGAAGTAGACTAACCTTCCCTACCCTACATTGGTAAGCTGCCTTCTTCTCCTTGCTGCAAACGCAGCGGAGCTCAACCTTTTAGTTAATGAAGTTACATGGTAGCCCATTGTAACTTGGACTCTGAAGTTATTCCTAGAAAAACAGTAAACAGTAGTCTTAACAAATTCTAAATTTTGAGCATTCAATTTAATATTAGAGACTATATTTTCAGTTGATGAGTTAGCTAGTGAGTATGCATTTCGGTTTACTTGGATTCATTACTAGATTATTGGCAGCAAACCAGTCGTATATCATGGAAGACTGAACTTTTTGTCAAAACTGAAAATAATTAATTTAAATGACAAATTTTCTAGGATGATTTGATGTTATAGACTCCAAAAATACTATGTCAAACTTATTAAAAAAAAAAACAGACGGACAGTTACTGACGTTGATATTTGTTCATCTCTCTGCGCTATTATGACATTTACGTTTGTTAGAAACAGACAAATTTAACAGAAGTTGCCAAGTTTTATGAATAAGAGGTACCAATTATATCTCAATTTACGTGACATTTTGTCCGGCGAGTGACTGCCAGTTATAATCATACATTACAGTTTCTCAGAAATGCAATGCCACTGACGTCCCTATTAACCTTAATTAACGAGAAATCCGGAAGAATACGGCTGTCTGTCATTGGGTCTATATTTGTAAGCCGCCTATGGAACTGGGTCGACGTCCATGGCTATTTCAGGCATATCCGTTGTTGCTATGTATAAGAGCGCTGGATTGCCATAAGTTCTCGTTGATAATCTCAAGAACCCTCTATATAGTTTTATTTTCTCTTGAGCTATTTTGTTTATTTTTGACACGCTTGGATAATTCCTAGACTATTAAACATAACGCTAGAATACTACTAGAATTACTTTACACTAGTCACGAAATAAAATAAGTAACGGGATAGGAAAACTCAGAAAAAGATTTATGGACTGTGAGAGAGATGTTATGAAACGGCGATGACGGACGGGCGAGAGAAAGGTATAGAAGAAAGGGACATGCTGCGCCGACCAAATGAATGGGATAATGGCAAGCGAATAATGTATCACAAAATAGGTATTTATTTGCATATGGAACAAATACGTACCTGCAGTTAATAAATATACTGACTTATATCAAACGGGTATTTCATGAGCTTATAAAGCGTTTCGGATTTGGTACCTAATTCTCAGCAGGTGCGTGATTCATCAGTTTCTGTATTAGCGACGGAATGTTTGTTTTATTTAGCCAACACAGCCAATCTTACATCATTATTTACATAAGGAAGTAAGTATACAAGCAGTTCGGAATGATGCTGGGCTCCTTGCGAAAGTCTTGCACGAAGTCTTATATTTAGAGTAGCATGATCCGTGGATAACTGGGTTTACTGCGGCTATTTTAAATATAGGGACGATCGTATTTTAGGTTTAGTACAACAGGAAACAACACGTTTAGCCATCGATACTGATTGCAGCATACTATTGTTATTTTTACAAGTAACTGCTGTATATTTCGCGATCGACATTGCATCTAATGTGGCTATAAATATAGAACTGTGACCAGTAAATCTTTGATATAAGACTTATTAATTTAGTTAGCCTCGCGACAATTATAGTATACCTATTTAACTCTAATATAGTCAAACATTGTATGTAGGTATTGCCACAGTTCACTTGACTAATCTTATTTTTTATCTTGCAAACTTATTAATTATTGCGTGGGCTAACTTACGAAGAGACTTTTAAGCTATACACTCATTATCATATACAACCGTAAAATAATTATTCTGATAATCATTTATAAGTGAGTAAATTACATGTAATCAACCATGGTACCTGATTATATCAAATTAAGTATATGGACAATCGATTGCTTTAAATTATTACTATTATGTTACGATCACTAAATTTTGAACGATGATAGCCATCCAGTATACTAGGTTATTGGTTTGTTATGGTTATATTAAACGCAATGTATGTTCTTTAAGAATAGTAGGATAAAAATATCCCAGACTTGGATTTACGTCCTCGCCCACGCGATCCGTGTACAAACTTACGTATTTATTCGAATATCTGTTCCCATGACGATCATCGATATTTCAAGAGGGGCGTCATTATTTTATCGCCGTTAACGTACCACTAATATCTATTTTGATATTAATTGCTACGATAAATTGAGTTGCTTTTTTAACCTATGATAACAAGTTTTTAAATATTTGCTTAACCAGTCCTCATCTTCCTGGCGTTGTCCCGGATTTTTGCCACGGCTCATGGAGAGCTTGGGTCCACTTGGTAACAAATCTCAAGAATTGGCTTAGGAACTAGTACCTATTCACGAAAGTGACTGCCATCTGACCTTCCAACCCAGAGCCTATTGGGTAACTATAAAGCCTATTGGGGTTAGTCCGGTTTCCTCACGATGTTTTCCTTCACCGAAAAGCGACTGGAAATAAGTTCCGAAAACCTCATTGATAATACCAGCCGGAGTTTGAAGCCGGAACTTCTGGATTGAAAGTCGCATGCTCTTACCGCCAGGCTACCAGCGCTCAGTAGGCTTTAACAACTGTGAAATTGGAATTGAAAATTGCATTAAAATAGAATGCGTTGTAAATTATCACAACACAAACAGTTTGTACTCTGAGGCAGATTGCCCACAGGTAGGAAAAAATAATATGAAAATGTGTATAAACATGTATTTACTATAAAACACATTGCTTATTGAGATTTTAGTACACTTCTAATAGCAATGTTAAATTCATAGAAAAATTATTGATGCTGTGCACTTGTGCAGCGTGCATAAACCTACACTTTATTTAGCTTTATTGTATGTCGTACTTATTTATTTTTCTGTTTATTTACAGGTATTGGCACAGTTTGATCATGGTTCGAAGCTGGATTTACAGTGAGTGCATAGTATTAGTTGTCATTGTCGGATAACTATCGAAATAGTTTCTTGAATACACTTTTCCCAAAGCAATATTACGATTCCACGCATTTAAAAATATCTAATGAACATTAACTTAATAATATATGGAAGCTTTTTAAAACAATAGATTTAAAAATGACTCAAGAATTCGTAGTTTATGTATGGTATTGACTAATAGAGGCGTGTTAATATTTATACATAAATTATATTATGAAATGTATGCCGAATAACGGGTCTATATTCTATATGCATCTGTAGGCGATGACCGATGTCTACCTTCGCAGGTGTAATAATTCCGCACCCACTCAAATAACTCGTATAACATTAAGGCCTGTCCATCAAATTCAATCTTTTCAATTTCCTGTAAGGTTCATTTTATAATTGCATGATTGATTTGTTATCAATAGCATCTTGCCAAAATTGCTACTAATTGGTATATCATACCACGTCATACCGTGCTTATCAATTTAATAGATACGAGTGTCTTTGGTCGTAACTGCCTATTCGTTCATTGAGAGTATGAAAGTGCTTGTAAATAGGTTGCAGTAGGAATATAATTCTGACATTTACTAGCACAACTCATTAAAGTTATCACAAAAACGAATACTTGATTTATATAATATTATATGCAAGTCTGTGTGCAAGTGCTTGTAAGTAGGTTGTAGTAGCAATACAATTCTGACATTTACTACCACAACTCATTCTAAGTGATAGAACAAGATGCAAGCTTTTGTTCTTGCGACTATGCGTTGCGGTTTTACGAATTTAATTTAGAAATATAATTATGAAATGTTCTACAATAATAAGTAAGTCTCCAATACATTTTGTTCCTCTTAATTATATTAAAATAAATTTCAAACAGAAATGTTTAGAACGAACATTAGCGTTAGCTACTTGCATGGTAAGCGACCAACTTTAAGGCAACGAAGCACCTTTTTGCAGGTATTCCTGAAAAAACAAGCCATATTAGCCCTGACTTGCCTAATGAGTACTTAACGCTCTGCCTTTGGCAACAAGGTACTTAATAAAACCAGGAAAAAGCCAACCACTACTTTCTTCAAGCTTAGTTTCGGACAGCGTCCAGAAGTTATGCCCAAACATTTATTTATTTTTATACTCCAATTATAAATCAAAGACAGATGTAATGCATGATTCAACATAAATACCGCTAATCAGTATTTTATTGCTCAATGATGCCCCGTAATCATGAGCAGCATTGCCTAAACTGTGCTAATGATACACGCACCGTTCATCGCCCACGGAAGCCGTCATCATCCATCAAAATAATCATCGATTGTCTTTGCTCTTTCTCTCGCTACTGCCGATCTGTGTCAATCGAATCGTGTGATGTTTAAATTACACGCCCGACCATACACAAG
Organism: Cydia pomonella; assembly: GCF_033807575.1. Classification (NCBI taxonomy): domain Eukaryota; kingdom Metazoa; phylum Arthropoda; class Insecta; order Lepidoptera; family Tortricidae; genus Cydia; species Cydia pomonella. The sequence goes on along the minus strand of NC_084717.1, from coordinate 10,603,339 downwards.
GAAATATGCATTCATATATTCTTCATTTCATTTGGCTATGTTAAAGGCGATAACACACACACAGGTACATTAAAATACTGAAAACTGACATAGCTTTGCAAGAGATTTAACTGATGAAGATGCTTTACATATGATTAACGGCCTCCTAGCTTAGTCAGTAGTGACACTGCCAAGTGCCAAAGAAGTACTCAAAGCCGGAAGTCCAGGGTTTGAATCATGGTACGCGAATTTTTATGTGTGTTCATCACAAGTACTTGTTTCTAAGTTACGGGTATTTTCTATGTATTTCAGTATTTATCTATAACCTATATCATATACCTATATATATATCGTCATCTATACACCGTGTTTTTTTCCGTTAATTTCAAGGGTACATTTCTGAGCTTCAATTAAGTAACTTTCTTAAAGACACCGGTATTCCAATTAACTCCATTTCGAAAATAATAAATAATTTATTTTTATCTTGTAAGGCCCTTACGAGCGTATACACTTGTCTTAAGGCCTGTTTACATATTGATTAGTGTTTAGTACGAGTGTGTACATTTGCTACTAAATATTATCTCGGACGATTGATGTTCGAAATGACATTCATGTGTCACAGTTTTCAATTATTTGGTTGAATTAAATGTAATGCCCGTATTACAACAACGCTACATACAACATTTAATTACTTTTTATTTTTAAAAAAATGTTTGAAAAGTAACTTTGCCATATAGTTTCCTTAAACGTAACCTAACCTAACCCATACCCCAGAGTTAACGGAATTCAATAAAAACACGGTGTATAGTACCCAACCCACAACAGAAGCCTTATTACTAAGCTTACTTGGGACTAGGTCGATCTGTGTACAATTGTCCTTTAGTATTTATTTTACTATTTATTAATCTGTGACAACGACCACAGGGCTGTCGGTTACATACAAGCTACAGTGATTAAAATTATATTGTCCTTTTATTGCCTAATTGAAATATAACTTTGGCTCTAAATTACACAACTAATGTAACATTCACACAAGTAAGATTGAATTGTAATATTAAGTGATATATCATATTTTCGTATGACACTTTGAACCTAACGACTAAATTAACTTATTAATCACAGTTGTATTGTTTTTTTAGATATATGATTAATAGTGTCAATTAAAACGAAAGCCTTGAATCTATTGCTTTCCATGTGATTTATTTGACAGGTCAAAGTAAGCGAAATTGAAACGACCTTACGAACTGCCTACTTAATTAGACTTATTTATTTACTCTCGGTTTTGCTGTTGCGTAATCGTTTTCACTTTTACTTGGTTATCGAGATTATTCAAACAGGACATGAAATGATCAAACGATTTAGGAAACCCAGCTAACCGGTCCTAACGGCATTACATTAACGTTTGAAACTGGAATGTCGAGACATATCGCACAACATGTTTCTCTCCTAAATAATTCATAAGATTTAACCATAACGCTCATTCAAAATCATGACCATTAAATTTTGGCAATTGATATTAAAACCCAAATTACACATTTCACACTTAGCTTTCTAATAGGTGATCGGAAATCGCTAACGAATTAAATTCTCTGCATTCGCTTTCGTTTCATTAATTTTATGAGATTTATTTAGCAATGAGATATGCAGCAATTATAATTTAATGAATGAATTTATCACCCATGTATAATTCTTCTCCGATTATGGGTGCAGCCAAATGTTGCCAAACAACTTTACCTGGCACTATTGCACTTGGCACCTTGCATTAATAAATGCTGCATAAATCATAACGCTTATGACAGGCTGTTATTCAGTCGAGACAAATAAAGGCCATTATAGTGAACCAGTGTTTTAACAAACTGCGTGTTGTGGCTAAGGTTGGACTAGTTTGACGATACGATAGTTAAATTTAATGACTTTAGTTGTTATGACATCGTTGGAACATGTTCGGTGAAGATAAATCTAACATTGCGTAAGGGCGATCTTTATCGATCGACGAAAAATGCACTATCGTCTATAGATCATGTTATTCCTGAGATAATATCAAGAAGTACAAGCTCGTGTGGGATGGCCGTGTGTAACAAACATTTGAATGCATGGCGTGTATGTTACATTACAACTAACACCGACTAATTTGTTCCGCTGAGAACGGATTGCCAATGTCACGAGCCTGGCGAGCTATTCTTGATACATATTTTGTCACAGATGTTAAACGGTTCCTACTTATTCTCCACCATGAATTTCTTATAGGTACTTATACTGTTTATTGAATTGAGCGCTTATCATAACATTGAAAACCGTGTTTTATCGACATCACATCAACCGTAACAAAATCGTTTCAATTACATCCGTAAATACTACTTTGGCTTTTTATTTTTAGTAATAAAACGAATTGTATTGCAGCCACTGTTGATATTTCACGTTTTCCAAGCGTCATAAAACGGACAAGTCGCGAATCGGGTCGTAATGTTACGATTTTTAAGGACTGCCTGGTTACGCGATCTCATTCAACTCAATTTAATAACCAATTGTGACCGACGAATGCCCATTTGATAATCGACGTCACATTTACGACGCGTTTACTACGAGTTTCACTTGCTGATTAATAGGTCTTCGATGGTTCCTGAAACTAGGTACATGAAAAGAAAGCAATGCCATTTGTCTATCTAAACAATCAAAGCACGACCTAGAATCACACGGCTTGCCCTGTCATATTTTGCTCTGTTATTTACTTGGAGGTTATTTAGCATCAACCTTTCATTGTTCGCTGTTGACAACATGTCCACAGTCCAGTAGTAGAGACGTATGTTTCTTATTCTAAGCCGCATTCGCCTGTCTACACCTGCGTGCCTTATTTTAGATTAGCGCTGGCCGTGGTGCGCGTTGCAAGGTGATGCTGGATTATTTTCACATTCTGGGTCACGCAGTGTTTTGTCTCAGGGACATCTCCCATTCGCGAGGCCACTGAATATTTCGACGGCATCCCGGTATTTAAGAACTAGTCCAACGTTACTTAATATTTGTCAACTGTCAACCTGGACAACAATAAAATGCTACGCTGCACTCGCTGGACTGTGTTCTTTGTTTACGATGGCGTTTTATAATGTTGTAAATCAGCATTTCGGATTCACTTCATAAATAACGATACCGTATTCAACGCGACCTTTTTTGTATTCACAGCTTTCTCGTTCAGACCGCAACGTATTGCTTTAACCTAAAATTCCGTCAGTTTTCTCAAATATCGTGACTGGTCCGGCGACCCGTTAATCGGATGATGCATGTGCAACGTATGCGTACGACTATGTCATGTAATAAAGGTATTTTTATTTAATATCTCTTGCCAAGTGACCGTGCATGGTGAATCATAAGGTGCAAAGCCACGTTAGCGTTCGTCATAACCCTTCTGCCAAGGATTGAAGGTCGGTTATTGCTCGATTAGCACTAATCATACGACGAATGTAGTCTCCGATGTTCCGCAGTGCATGCATTTTTGCTATCCTCAGCAATCGCACCGCCATCTATCAACTTGTTGCATTCTAAATAACCTCTTTTAACAGAAAACTAAGCCTATTCGACGGTATTAGAGTCGAAATTCTAACGAACAGCATCGCAGTGTAAATTAATGTTCCAGGTAGATTTTTTTGCGAACGAATCAACATTCCATTATAGTAACCCAGAAGGTATCTTATTGAATTTTTGTATTGAATATTTCAATTAGCCGCAAAATCTATGTGTATTCCAAACCAGGTGTTGGTTATTTGTCTTTGTTCAACATATAACATGACTCAATTCCGTTCCGTGGGCGGCTAATTATCGAGAACAGCCTGATTTATGTGGCCGTTATTGTTCTAATGCACTTTAAAGGCATACGCGGAAACTACGTATTATGCACTAGTATCCTAGATACCAGCGTTTTAGGAATCAGTATCTAGTACGAATACATGTTGAAAAAGAACATTTAAAAAATTAACTAATTGACCCATTTTTGATCTTTAGTCGCCTGCGCCGTTAATCTACATATACTTGCTTTTCTATAGACTTTATTATCAAATTTTTTTGGATTAACTTGCTAGGTAACTCTTTATTTTTTATTGTAAACTGACGAATAGCAGAATAAACTGACAACAGGGTTAGTCCATTAAATCAGTACCAACCTACCCGCTACTGAGTGTACAGACAAAGTTGAGAGGCCACTTTTTTTCCTACAGAACCCTTAATTCAACACTTGGCCAGTCATTGTTAGCACCTGTGTCGTCGTGTCATCAACACAACGCGACCCGATCACGCATACCCGTCGAATGCTCTGAATTAAATTGATCAGAACCGACCTTGGGACCGTCTCCGTTACAAATCGCGTTTACATAGGTATAGCAGGCGGCCATTATGCAATTACTGAAAGGTACACAAAAGGTCTTAAATGCATAAAAGGTATTTAAGTAGTACACGACCAAATATCGCTTTCTGAATACAGGATACCTAGGACGGATTTGATTGCATGCATTATATTGTACCTAATGACATTATAAGCATAAGTTCTTTTGCTGAACTTAAATGCTGACTGATGTTAGATGATGACTGGTTACTGGAATAATCATCGATGGAATCCTTTCGACATCAAATCACTGCAAGTTTTTTTGCTTTTATGAACACGCGATGATCTTCGTAGAAGTACATCTAAAAGATAATTATACAAGAACTAGCACAATTGTAACAAGGACTGTTAAACTTAAACTCTGGAATTCTGACAGCTGTCATAATTTGACGTTTTAGGGATTGTAATCATGTTTTACTGTACATATTATTATCCATTATTTTTTAATGAAGTTAATATTTTTTGCATGAACTTTTATTTAACTCGGAAACACATTCGCATTCGCACGTCCAAGTTGATACTGTTAAAGCCGAATGATGAGTCATGCCATAACAACAGTTTTCCAAATTATTTGGAGGAATATTTGACAGCTGACAATGGCAACTGCGTCTCTTTTTACGAAACTGCAACACTGGATTTATTTTATTTTTCGCTGGACAGTATAAGTATTAATATATTTATACTGTCCAGCCATTTATTTCATAAAGCTGAGACGAGATTGTACAAAGTATACAATTTTTTTTTATACTACGTCGGTGGCGAACAAGCATACGGCCCGCCTGACGGTAAGCAGTCTCCGTAGCCTATGTACGCCTGCAACTCGTTACATGCGCGTTGCCGACAGTAAATTAGACTATCTTCGTTTTCACAAATTAAGTATTATTATGTTTGTAAGTAAAAACAATTATGTCGTAATGGAAATAAGTACCATATTTTATTTTGACTTGTAATTCTCACCACAAATTTAAGGAGTATTTTTTGCCTGGCAGTCCCAGGAAACGTCAAAATTCCACGGAACTAAAAACGAGAAATTACATTGTAGAAACTTTGTTGGACTTCTAGAAAACACAACTGAATGTTATTTAATTGTATCCAGAATAGTATATACATAACATTAGATAGAAACTTTTATGTACAATCTACAGATGGCATGATGTGATATCGAAATTTAAAATCTTACTTAGAGGTTTATTTATTTATTTACTTACTTTTAATACGTTTAGGTAATATGAATTAGTCTGGCCGGTGGAGAGACATAACGAAGTATTCGTGCGCTAATAATCGCAATCAAATTCCGCACTTAGAAACAGTCGTATGTCCCCAACGATGCGGTGCTCTCGGGTCTTTTTAAATGGCACGCGAAATTAGGAAAGCCGAGGGTCCGACCCTCGCCCCTACCTGATGCAACTGTGCTGTTGTTAAAAACCCTTAACGAGTGCATCTGAACCAGCGTAAGGATCACTTGAAGATACAATAAACATGTGCGTTCGGAGATCTCTGTTATACTGGTCTAATGGTCTTAGACTGGCTGGGTAAGGTTAAGAATTTCAACCCTGCAGTATTGATTAACGCCCCTTGTATGTCCTTCATTTGTTTTCTATAGCCCATAGATTTTAGGAATAATTCCAAGTGTAAATAATAGGTTCTGGTTTACGTAGATCGTATAACCTATAATATATTTTCTCAAATAATAACGTAAATAGAGACATAAGAACTAAAATAATAGGTTATGAATTGTAACATTTTAGGTAACGTAATATAGGTATTTACTTAATAATATGAGTATACAAGTACATGTTATGGTTTTTTTCATTCTACCTACAGTATGATTTAAACGATGACGATGAAACGTGCGCTAAAAAAGATTTTCCTCAATATCGTGGACTTGTTATAAATAACAGGATATTGCGTACGATGTTATTAAAAATACCGAACTGATCCTCAAGTTCCATTCAGTTAATCCCTGTATATACATATTCTTTTACACATACATATATTATTTCATGTTGTTGTGACCTTCCCAAGACTCTAAACAATTTATTTTTGTGTTAGTTCGTTCGTTCGCTGTTAATATTCTCACAAAATTATTGAGTATAAATCTTCTAGTAGTTCTAATTATAATAGAGATAGAGCAAGTCCTTTCCACTTAGCAACAATAACAAAACGAACTGATTACAATTATCTGAAATATGTAACGTAAACGAGTGGCAAAATAAAATGAATTAATTCACAATTAATTGACGTAATCAAAAATCAATTTACGATTAAAATGTAATGACTTTTGACGACCACTTTGGTTGTTTTAACTGCCTGCCAGCTGTGCAAAAAAAATATTTAATAACAATTTAGGAACCGAAAGTTAGATACTTAGGTAGGTACAGTCAAAAAAACTATTAGCTTAACACCTGTGCATAAAACTAAGTATTCAGGGATGACATGCTAACAGTTTTCTGACTGTACATTATATTTTTTTCACCACCGGATCATAAAAGCTCTTTATTCTTCAAAAATTGATGAGAAAATTGCATTCTTTTACAAGCTTTTACATAATTTACAAATTTAGTACCTATTTTACTTGTTTAATTAGGTCAATTATCAAAATAAACAAGATTTAAGGCTAATTAAGTATGTTAAGTTTTAGGTTTTGGTATTAATACAATACAGACGAAAGGTGGTAAACCAACGCATTATTTAACCAAAATCGTTTTAATGAAAAAGTAATATAGCCCGCACAGTTGACTGTTGCAGATTGTATCTCAAATGAAATTTTGGACGAAACGCGTATTTTATTTTCTTTGTTTCTCATCCGACGCTACACAAAAGATGCACGCGTAAATATGACATTACGGGAGATTAGAACCGATTAGAGCGCACGTCGGCCGAGATAACGGTGATAACGTCTGATAAAAGCGTGATGAGCTACCGGCGAGATTGCATTCCTCGGGGCATCTCGCGATAACGGCGGTGTAAACAAACAAATGTGCTTCCATTCATTGTTTTGCTCATTATGGCCATATTTGTGTTTGTTATTGTTGTCAGCTCTTTCTTTTGAAGTTGTGACAATTGTCCCTCATTTTACACACAATTAAAGATAATGCGGACACTGTGATGCGGTTGAGCATGCTTTTTGGGAATCCCCTAAAGCACCTCTCCCAGATGAATAATATTCCTCAGATACTTGAGGCTCCGTAGGTGTTGTTCTTCTTTCACTCTCACTGAGCGTAAGCGTGAGCGAGATGGATGTGCGTGCTACCGCGGATATAACGTATTTGAATTTTAATATGTTGTAAGTTTTAACAAAAAAAAGTACCTAATCGATGAGTTCCTCCAAAAATAAAATTGCGCATTTTTATAGGCATTTTTCATGTTTGGCTTTTGTGCATAAATAGTTACAAATTTTTAAAGTGCGTTCTAGATCTATGTTCGTAATTTTTGACTATCGAGCAAAAGTCAAATCTGGATACGAATCCCTAAAGTCCGTAGAAAAAATCCTCAAGATTGTTAATTAAATGTGTGGCAACTTTATTATCCGCATTGTGATCTAAAAAAGCAGTTAAAGTTTTCATACACTCCGCTCTCTGAACCTACGGCACCTTGAAGTCAACTTTGTATTCTTTGAACTTTGTAGTCGAAAACTCAAATTAAAATCTCCATCCGATATAAATTTATAAAATGTTATCAAACCAAATTAATTACACGTTAGAAAGTAACATAATTATTTGTTTTAAAAAATCTTGTAACTGCAGTAAGATTTACCTATTACATATGAGCATGACTGTATCAGTGACCCACTAAAGTTCTTATTGTTGACACAGCACCTGCTGCCATTGCTTTTATTTGCCTCACCCGCCCCGAGATTTCTGGTGAAAAGCGCAATTTTTGCTTCCAATGCCTAATAATTATACTTACTTAAATTCACCTCCGATAAGAGGCCATCCATTATTTTTTTATATTGAAATCGTATTAGTTTAACCGGACCTATTTTCTCCTTCCAGACCTTCACAGCATGGTGCAACAGCCACCTCCGCAAAGCCGGCACCGGCATCGAAAACATCGAGGACGACTTCCGCAACGGCCTGAAGCTCATGCTGCTGCTCGAGGTCATCTCGGGCGAGACCCTTCCCAAGCCCGACCGCGGCAAGATGAGGTTCCACAAGATCGCCAATGTCAATAAGGCGTTGGACTTCATCGCTTCTAAAGGTACTTACATCCTAAATGTGTGTTCATTTTGCCCGAATCCGACGTGCTATACTATGTGTGCGCTGCACCCACGGAAATCTGGACGCACCTTAACAGCAACAAGTCATACGAAAAAAGCTGGTCCCATACAATCGAAGTTACGCTCTCATTAAAACGGCATTTAAAGTACCTCCATGAAGCTTGGCATAAACATTTAGGTACCTACGTAATACTAGTGGTAATCCCAGTAATCAGGTCTGTAGTCCTGCAAAAAAGGAGGCAATGGTGGGTATCTACTTGTGATAAAGTTGTTAAAGATATTTCTTGCCGGAGTGCAAGCTCAGTACCATGTTGGAATACATACATTGGTAGGTACAGTCAGCTACAGAGAAAAAAAGTGCATAGAAGTATGTAGGTATGGAAAGGTGCTAAGCGAATAGTATTGCTGACTGTAAATCGAAAAGAAATATTTAATTTAGATAAAAAAACCACCACCTATAAACCTGTTTAACCTCTCCTACAAAATACACGCACATGGTCTTAATTAATGACGTTTATTGTAAGTGACTAATATAAACATAATTTCACAAAACAAATATAGAGACAATTTAAGTATATTTCAAGAAAAATGCTTCAATTGATGCTCCGTACCATTAATGAGACCGCTGCAACGTTGGATTTCAACTTAATAATGGTATTGCTGACTGTAAATCGAAAAGAAATATTTAATTTAGATAAAAAAACCACCACCTATAAACCTGTTTAACCTCTCCTACAAAATACACGCACATGGTCTTAATTAATGACGTTTATTGTAAGTGACTAATTTAAACATAATTTCACAAAACAAATATAGAGACAACTTAAGTATATTTCAAGAAAAATACTTCAATTGATGCTCCGTACCATTAATGAGACCGCTGCAACGTTGGATTTCAACTTAATAATGGGTTAACAGGAAAATAAACAGAATTAATTGAAATAAAGATAATTACAATTTGCTCCTGTAAATAACTTCCTTGGCCAAAAAATCGTCATAGCCATTCAGCGGAGGAATGTAGCCAGCATTATAAAAAAAAAAAAAAAAAAAATTCATTTATTTCAAGCTATTATGGGCACCCTTCCGCAGGGTACAGATTTTGGGGGACATTTTTGATAGTAAGTTAGTTTGTATTTAATTGTAATTTATTTTATAAGGCAAATTTTAGATACTAAGATATTCCTAAAAACGTAATTATGTCACTTGTTCAATTTATATTCAAGAGCAATATACAAAAAAGGGTTAATTAGGAAATTAAATAGTAACTTATAACTCCTTTTAATTAAGATAACATTTTCCGTCCCTCTCACTGTATGAGAGTTCCATGTATAATACAATTTTAGCATTAGTAAAGCATCGTATTTTTTAAATTGTGAAATTAAAAGGATTCATGCTAAGGATCAACTAAAGATACATACCTGCGTTGTAAACTTTGTTGAAATATCCATTTTAACATTTCAGGCGTAAAGTTGGTATCTATCGGCGCTGAAGAAATCGTCGATGGCAACTTGAAGATGACGCTGGGTATGATCTGGACCATTATCCTGCGATTCGCCATCCAGGACATCTCAGTCGAAGAAATGACCGCCAAGGTACGTAGCTGATTACCAGTATTGATGCCAATTACACAACACAAACACAAAATACTAGCAGTCGCCACTTTTTTTTTTTAATTATAAACTGATCGGCGAATGGTTGGAATTTTAAGAATGGGAGGGCCTAAGATGGAGCTCACCGGTTCAGTAGTAGCCTCTATACTCTTGCTTTAAAGAGAACGAGGTCCTATTTATCAGGGAATACAGATGGCGGGAGCCGCATTCCATTCTTCGTATTTTACTTCGTACTTCGTATTTTTTATAAGAAAGAACAGCAACTGTAACCTGACTTCTGATAAACCGTCAGCTGAGATTCCCGGCAGGCATACATAAAAAGCTAAGTTAATAAAAAAATCAAACAGTTACGTATACCAAAGCCTGGAAGGTGCGTCCAGGATACCAATTTTTTCCATGGCATTCTGATACAGTATCCATACATTGCAGTATCAATGTCACTCAAGTGTTATAATAGTAAAACAGACGGAGCTAAGATAGTCGTATTTTTACTTTACATTTAAATATTTCGGCTTGATTTAACTGGATTTTTAGGATTTAATATTTTTAGACATTACTATTCTGGTAGACTCAGACTAAGATAAGCTGGCAGCGACTTTGACAGGCTTTTATATTAAACGTCAAACTTCTATGAAAATATGACGTTTACTTAACACTTTTACAGGCTGGGATATCAAAATCGCTGCCAACTTGGCTTGGTCTGACTCTGACAGATTTGATTATACATATTCCTCTTTAATGTACCTTTCATTATAACACGAATATTCAACACCAAAACCATTTCCCACTTACAGGAAGGTCTCCTCCTATGGTGCCAACGCAAGACAGCCCCGTACAAGAACGTGAACGTGCAGAACTTCCACCTGTCCTTCAAGGACGGTCTGGCATTCTGCGCACTCATCCACAGGCACAGGCCCGACCTGATCGACTACAGCAAGCTGTCCAAGGACAACCCGCTCGAGAACCTCAACACGGCGTTCGATGTCGCTGAGAAGTATCTCGACATCCCGCGCATGTTGGACCCTGATGGTGAGTTTTATCTTGATATAATAGACACGTCGCTCCGCGGTGTGAGCGAGACAACGCTATGGTCGTATATAGCGATGTCCCGCTTGCACATCGCAGCGGCCTGCCGATCTGCTTTCAATATGAAGACGGCTTGATATGTTTTCCCATATAGATAAGGACATTTTAAATTTCATCAAATGTATGCCTACATAGGCGCTCTTCCTTTTCCGTGCTGACTGATTTGCTATCGACCACAATAGATTGTTCTTCTAATTACTATACATTTTTATTAGAAAGTCAGTTGTACTCGCAATTAATCTAAAATGTAGTGCGAGTCGGTCTCGTGCAGCAAGAAGCTGATATTATGTAATATTACTTTATTAGTATGATAACCAAATATTATACAAACGGATAGATTTCTTTATTTTTTTAATGGAAACCAAAAAGTCAACAAAACTAAATAAAGACAAGCTACCTAAAAAAGTGGAGAACTGTACAAGAAAGAAAGCCCCTGCAAGCTGCACATTTTCGACGGGTATTAACTTAAATTGGGCATTACAGACCTTATTAACACACCAAAGCCGGACGAGCGCGCCATAATGACCTATGTGTCATGTTACTACCACGCCTTCCAAGGCGCGCAGCAGGTACAGATGGCCGAAGCTACCCCAGCAACCTTACCATGAAATGATTACGGCCGTATTCACTAACTCACTCTCAGTGTCCGCTCACACTAATATGAGTACGAGCGAGACGCAATGCAAGTTTGTGAATACGACCGCAGTAAACTCGTGGTAAGGGTACGTTTGAGCCCTTAACGCCTTTTGTGTGTCACTTATAGCATGAATCAGCCGCTCTTCGTTTGGAACAGTTAGCAGCCGATTTAGGAAAGTGAACGGGGTTTCTCTAAACTGTGACTCATTACGGACTTTTAGGGATCGTTTGCGGTTTAGAGATGTCCTAAGGCTTAATTCGATAACAATGTGTAATAAGAAATAATATGTATGTCGTTCTTACGACTTGTCAAGTGACCCTAGAGCGACTGACTGCGCATTTGTGGGTATTATAAAAACATAACCATCTAAGTTCCGGTCGCTCTATGGTCCTTGTTTACAAGAATTACAAAAACAATTTAGTACCTATCTTTTTAAATTATATTTTATAATAGGGTCGTTAATTTAAACACAAAGGAAGGTCAATGTCAACGAACACTGTAAATCTAAACTGTACGGGAACTAGAACAGCAGTTTTCTAGTAATGACTTAACAGGAAGAGTACTGGTTGATACGACTTTCCTTATCAAGAGCAAATAGAAAAAACAATCCTTTGTTTATCCTGTTCCAACAATGAAATAGCGATTGATGTTGAATATCGTGTTATGTGTAATAATGACTGAGCTTTGTTAATAACTTTGCTGATGCTTTTGTTTCGACTCACGGCTGAATAGACGCGGCTTGTTGAAACATGAGCATTGGCACACTTTAACTGCTTTAAATATGCCTATAAATCAGATTTTCATGGATATGACCTTGTTTATTTTGTGAAACTTTTGCAACTTATAATAATGGTGTTTTTTAATCAAGTGTAGATATTTTTGGGGTAGATTATATATGACTGTTATTATAAAATTAAAACTTAAATCGAATAAGTAACAGGCATATTAATTGTCTTTTGCAACAAGATTATTTGCAGGTCAGTTAAACGTGTTGCTTTAGTACAAATTAGCCCCATAAATATATGTAGGCACTCGATTGGAAGCATCGTAAAGTTCTGCCTGTTCGGTTCAAGTTGGCCGTCGGCAACCCTTACATGATAACGACTCAGGTATAATTACTAGTAGACAAAAAAATATTTCGTACTTTTTTTAATGCTCACTTTAGATAATATTTTTCTTTTTATTGTATTAAATGTAATCTAAGTAATAAAAGTAATTGTAAAGCTGTAGTGGCCGAGTGGATAAGGAGTCAGAGGGGGTGATGCGGGCCGGGAGGTAATGGCCAACTTGATACGAACGGGTAGTAGATACAGTATTATCGAAAGTTTCACCATGTTAACAACTTCATAATTTCTCAAATCTATGTAAAAATATCTAGCTTAAATATACAAAACAGTCCGCTAAATGCTTTATAAAAAAAATGTTGGCGCTTCAAAGTCAGTAATTGCACTTCCAGCCAAGGCATTTCAGCCATTATTTCCAAGCAGTTAAAGTGCTAATTAGTATCGCATCGCATGAAACTAACCCTTCCCGCGCGCGTGGCGCCCGCCAGATCTGCAGAACACCGCCATGCCGGACGAGCGCGCCGTCATGACCTACGTATCCTCCTACTACCATTGCTTCTCTGGCGCGCAGAAGGTTTGTCTCATTCATCTGTTTTTTTTCTTTACCTATAAAACTTTAAATTCGTGGTTACATCTGCGAGTCATGTACCTATTTACCTAACTCTATGTGTGGTATATGTGTCACTTGAAATCTCAAAAAGAACTCTCGAGAACCAGAAAATCATGGTCCAATTTCCTTGAGAGGCGTCTTAGAGGTATATTTGTTGAAACAATTTTAGATTATTTGTATATCTGTCTCCATACCTGTGCGCTGTTTTATTTGGTCATGAACTAATTGTCTCAAAATTATTATTTCAAAGATGTTTATACTCGCAAATGACGAATTTATTAAAATTGTTATAACCTTCATCAATATTTTCGTATTTTGTTTTTTGTTGTTCATAACAGCTTTATATACTAATAGGATTATTATATTAACGATTTTTTTTTCAATCCAGGCTGAAACGGCCGCGAACCGCATCTGCAAGGTTCTCAAAGTCAACCAGGAGAACGAACGCCTGATGGAAGAGTACGAACGTCTTGCCAGTGATGTAAGTATCCCTGAACCATATTATGACAAATTAAAAAATAATCGGCTCGTTCGGGTCTAACAACAAAAATAATTATCCTAGGAATATAAATAAAATCGTATCTTAGGAAAAGTATTGGGAAAGCGAGGGTTAAATTAACATTATTTAAAACCTAATGATACAAATATCAAAGAACGTTTAGAACGCATTTCCTGGCAGTTATAGATGATCAAACCTGAACAAAAACAAGCAATCGTGTTGAATTAACCCTTATGATCTTGTACCCGCCCTGAATTATACCAATTCATTGCGCTAATTTATTAATGTCTATATTTTTTTATGTTACACACCTCATATCATTTTATATTTAAAATCCGCAGCTTCTGGAATGGATCCGCCGCACCATGCCGTGGCTGAACAGCCGCCAGACGGACAACTCTCTCGCCGGCTGCCAGAAGAAACTGGAGGACTACCGTACTTACAGGTATGCAATCATACTCTGCTTTTCTAATTTTATTTGACGCAGTAGAAGAAAATATACCATTATTTACCCTTTGACCGCCCAAGATGTCAACTGACGCGCGCGGTTACAGCCCAATATCAACCTTCGTGCATTGCAACAAGGTTCACGATAACGCGCCGCACGCGACCAAATGATTAAATTTCCTGATCACTTTTCGTTGAGCAAAATTTACACCTTGACGCATGTAGTATTTTTTCTGAATTATTATTTTGGCCCTGCAATATCAGTGTCTACTGCCGTATGCATGCCATAGAGCGTATTTCTTTAGCATCGTGTTAAAGTCAAACCAAGATAAGTTGGCAGCGATTTTGGCAGCCTAATAGACAATGCAACTGTCATTTTAAACGTCAAACTTCTATGAAATTATGACGTTTACTTGCACAGGCTGGGCTATCAAAATCGCTGCCAACTTATCTTGTCCTGACTCTGTTTTCCAGTCCCAAAAATGTCGAACGAGTAATTTAGTCTTTACGGCTTTACAAATACAGTATACTTTCAAACGTAAATGTTCCGTTTCCAGACGTAAGCACAAGCCGCCCCGTGTGGAGCAGAAGGCCAAGCTCGAGACCAACTTCAACACGCTGCAGACCAAGCTGCGCCTCAGCAACCGCCCCGCCTACATGCCCACTGAGGGCAAGATGGTTTCCGTCAGTATTTACCCTATATCTAACTAAATATACCCTTTACTCTCAGGGAACTAAATTTGCAAAACAAAGGTTTTAAATTCACAATTGAGTTTTGATTGTCATTGCTAACCGAATATCGCGTCCGTGGGGTGGGACTCAAGGGGTTAAATCGTACATAATGAACTGAATGAGTTGATTCTCAAAATGGTCAAATATTTGACACTAACACGCATAATAACTTAGTTGATTCCAAATCAGATTTAGACGGACGTCAAACATCCGAGAAGAGCGCAGATGTGGTATTAGTACCTACATGAAATAAACATCAGTTTAGAGAATCTTATCCCAACGAACGGTCGTTTAAGTGTCTTTCGCTGTTATGAAAAACGTGGCTATTTTTTAGAGGAAAAATGTTTAGGTATATTCCTTTAGTAACGAAGTATCTATTTGTTTCTATTTATGATTCGTCCGTAAGAATCTGGTTTCAAATAAGCGGGAGAAACTTCCTGTCTTAATGATATCTCTTCAGTTTTTTTTATTATGAATTAATCTGATTTACAGGACATCGCCGGAGCCTGGAAGGGCCTGGAGATCGCCGAGAAGGCGTTCGAGGAGTGGCTGCTGAGCGAGATGATGCGGCTCGAGAGGCTCGAGTACCTCGCGCAGAAGTTCAAGCACAAAGCCGACATCCACGAGGACTGGACCAGAGGTAACACGGACGTCCATTGCGAGTTACAATCAAAGCTTTCAACTTAAACCTTTCACCGCCAAACACGTCAACTGACGCGCCCGGCTACAGTCCGATGTCAACCTTCGTGTATCCCGACGACGTGCATGATGACGTGCCGCGCTCAATAGGCGGGGCGTTCAAAGGTTTAGGATTTTGCGCACTCTTTTAGTCAACTTTGTGCATTTTTGGATCTATACGACGCCATCGAGATTAGGACTGACTACGACAGTAACCCGCGCACAGTATACGAAAGTATAATTTTGAATGAAGCTGTAAATCTGAAAGTCTATTTTAGCAAGTCAAGAGAAACCGTAATCCCAATAAGGCTTAGTTTACCCTCTGGGTTGGAAGGGTTAGATGGCAGTCTAACTAGCGCTTACGTGAATTCTCGGGATTAGTTGCCAAGCGCATTGGTCCGATCAAATCAAAGCCAATCAATCAATGCTAGTGTTTTCAACCTGTAGTTCGCGACTCCAGCAGTGTTTTGCAAAGGGGTTTGTAAAGATCTAGTAATACATAAAACATTACGGGTTACTAACAGCAGAGGAATCGCAAAAATTAGATGCGCTTTGACCTAACTATGCTCCGATAGTTAATCACCTTAAATTTTCTAAAGTATCTCGCAAAATATTAGTAGAATGTTGATTCTTTATATTTTTAGAATATGTCTATTAAAATTGGAACAAGCTGTTGAAATCGCTAAAGACATGACAATTGTTTCTGTTGTCTCTGTTGATGTTGCAACCAGCCATATTATTGTCCGCATTCTAGTTTAACCATCTCTGCGGCGGTGCCAACTAGGTCAGCCGTTCAATTAGTAAATAGATCATGAAACGGTCGTCTGTATACATTTTCTTATACTTATGATGCTTTTAAATTATAATGAAAGTTGAGTACCTAATTGAATCGTAAAATATTACCTAGTAATGAATTTTCTAAACAAAATACCTTTTTAATAAAGGAAAGCGCAAAGATAGGTATGCACCGTTTTAATTATCAGGATGAAATACACAATTTGTCAAAAATGTAAACATTACTTTATGATTACAATATGATGTGTAACAAAAAAAATATGTATCAGAGGAACACAATCTTATACATAAAGGTGTTCTCGAGTCGGTAGCGGGGAAGGTATTCAAATACCTAGTAAAACGAAGCATCGAAATGTTGTCACAAACATAGGTATCGGTTTTATACAACGTGTTTGTCCACGTAAAGTGGAGCCGTTAACCACGTATACTACGATGAATTTAATCGAGAAATCACCCCCCATACCTATGTTTTTCTCAACCATTTTTAAAATGCACCCCTTCATAGTTTTATGGTGCCATACACGACTGCACTTGGTTAACGTACCATTATCTGTCCATTTACCTACCGCACATTACAAAAAAATATAATTCGATAGCTTATGAATTTATTCCCTAATAAATTTAAAGCATAAATGTCGCAGACATTTTTCCACAATTACTCGAGAATTAATAACATAGATAAAAATTGTCTTCAAAATTTTACTTTTTTTATATATATTATCTTTTTTTTCGAAAAAGTGTCATTGACCTGTACTTTTTTATTGTTAAATGATAGTACAGGACTTCAGCTAAAAGTTGATATCAAAAGGATAGCCCTACTTCAAACATTTCACAAGGTACAACGAGTCCAAACAAGACCTTCTGTAATAAGCGGCAACTTAGTTTTAAAGAATAATTGCCCGCCACCCGAATTATCATTTGGAACTAAAGTAGGTAACTTAGTTCGACGCACATTACAAAAACTACTAAATTATTTTAGCTAAAAATACGACTTTTTAGTTTTCTACCTTATTAAAGGTAGCGGTAGGATTAACGTCCATTTTTGTGTCGTTTATGTAAAAACATAACCCTCAAAGTACCATTTCGATTTTAGGCAAGGAGGAGATGCTGCAGTCCCAGGACTTCAGGCAGTGCAAGCTGCAGGACATCAAGGCTCTCAAGAAGAAGCACGAGGCGTTCGAGTCCGACCTCGCCGCGCATCAAGACCGCGTCGAGCAGATCGCCGCCATTGCGCAGGAACTCAAGTAAATAGCACCCTTATTGTATTATCCTCCTTAGGCTATGGAAGAAAAAAAAACCAAATTTGTCAGTCAGGTCAGGGCCACCCTGGATAGGTGGATGTCAGGCTTCCTGAGGATATGCCCAATCCAGTACCATTTGCGCGTTTGGATCTCCTTGTGTACGGGTGCTTGTCCGGTTATTCTCCATAAGTGAGCGTTTGAAATTTGGACCTATAGCGTACGAAATAGAGTTCATTTTTCTTTGTTACAAAATATTACCAGTGCTCCAGTAGACCTCGCGAGCATAGCTTAAAAAAGCTCCGCCGTTTAGAAGAATTTAGAAAAACTAAAATAACAAAAAAACATAATTATCGAACCAGTAGGGCTGAGATGGTCGGCTCTATCATTTTTCACCATGCCTGTCACGTTCTAAACAAGTATGTAAGTGCGTAAGTGACGCATGACTCGACAGCTGATAAAAATGTGACCATGATACTGCTGCTGCTCACAAAATTTCACGAAAATTGGTTTAGAAAGGCGACCTGTAGAGTAGAACTGATCAAGTAGCCAATTGTATTAATTATTAACCCCTGCGACTTATAGATGGTGACCGCCCATACTAACGTAAGTGGAAACTGACTCCTAGAACATGTTCATGGTCATGCTCTTTAAGACGCCAAGTTCTTGTGACAGTGCAGTTATCAAATCTGAACATTACAACCAAAAGTGATCAATGGGTAGAGCATAATTAGGAAGAGCATAACCAAACAGTGCCAATTTTCAGTAAACGCCCTCAAAATCATTGGGCCGTCTCAACATGCAACAAAAACAAACATACAAAAACTCTGACCATTTTAAGCCAGTCAAGACCTATACTCGTATTGGTGCTCTAAATACAGCACAGCAAAGTAACAAAATATTCAACTGATGTGAGCTTATACAAATATGTGGCCCCCTACCAGCTGGTGACTAATAGCTACAGAATGGGAATGGAAGAGAAAATACTCCCCTTCCCGTTTCCAAACGCCCACGGTTAGTCGGGCATCCCCTGAATGGTAAAAGTATAATCACCTCCATCTTCGTCGCCAAAAGCCTCCCGGAGAGCCATTAGAGCTTCACTCTGCAGAGTTCTATTTCTATAGGATTTGGTAATTTTATCCACTTAATCACATTTATCTACATCGAATAACTTTCCTAAAATATCAACAGAAGCTTTATCTAGATATACAAATTGTCGGAACACTGTGTTCCTGTGAATTCGTGCCTTGCGTTTTTGTAGACAAGTCCTATAACAGGCATCACCGGATGCGCAATTTATCTAAATCAAAATTGTCAAAAGTAATGCCACGGGCCGTACCGTAAATTTCTGCCGCGACAGCCATCCCAAAACATTGCCTGGGCTGGGGAAAAATGTTAGAAAACCATTTTCCTCTTTTAGCTATGATATTCATTTTGTTAATTGAAGCAATTATTATTATTATTTACGCTTAAACTTCTGTTCCCAAAATAATATCAATATTCCGATCTGCAACGACGTCCGTATAGAAAATACCAAGTTGATAAATTAATCTAAGTGCAAAAATTGCTCCGGAAAATTCTGAACATGTTTTCGCCTGCTGAAAGACTGAAACGAATACGCTTAGCTCGCGCTTCGCGCTCGCTTGATCAATCTGCAATACGAAGTTTAAACGCAAAAAAATACAACAATTCAGCATAGATTATTATTCACTGGAGATAGAATCAGGGACCTCCCTTTCAGCTTAGTCAGTCAAAAATACGAAATTAAAGTACAAAAAACAATTCATTTTTCGGGGTTTGAACCCGGAATCTCACCATTACAAAGCGAGTGAATTCCAACTGAGCCATGAGAGGATATACGAGTATCTCTTATGGTGAAATTAGGATAGTTATTCTGGAGTTACCTTAATATCTAAATACCCCGTAAATCAGCGTTCTAAAATATCTTAATTTTTTGCAAAGCACTATGTAAAAACTTGTCACAATGAAGAAACTCTTAAGATTCGATATGGCTATTGGTTTAAGCGCGACGTACCACGACTCCGTTATTTTGAAAAAAATCCAAAAAATTATCGACAAACAAAATCCTATATAATCTTATAAAATGGTCACAAAATTTCCAGCACCCTGGAGTACCACGAGGTGGCGGCGGTGAACGCGCGCTGCCAGCGCATCTGCTCGCAGTGGGACCGCCTGGGCGCGCTCACGCAGCGCCGGCGCCAGGCGCTGGACGACGCCGAGCGCGTGCTGGAGCAGATCGACCTGCTGCACCTCGAGTTCGCCAAGCGCGCCGCGCCCTTCAACAACTGGTGAGCGCCAACTGCCTTGTCGTATTATCTTCCTTGATAAAACGAAAGGTTGAGCACCCGTGTGTAATAAAAAATTGGAATTTACGACTATACTTTGACTACGAGTTGCCATCGTCGCGCCCCTTTGTAACCTGACTGCGAGTCGAGTTGTGGAGACGAGTTAAACATTGATTATGCTTGACAAAATTATTTAAATTTTTGCACATTATCATTAATATTGTCAAACGTCAAACTTGTGGTAATGGACGTTATGTGAGATTCTACTTATTTCTATATTTTTTCTATAACCAGCGTTCCGAACCCGTTCAAATATTTTATCTCGTGAACGAGTAACATTATACTGGCAATGTCCCCAGGCTGGACGGCACGCGCGAGGACCTGGTGGACATGTTCATCGTGCACACCATCGAGGAGATCTCCGGCCTCATGGACGCGCACGCGCGCTTCAAGGCCACGCTGGGCGAGGCCGACAAGGAGTACCAGGTACATGCACCTTATCACTCTTACCATAGACAAATAAGTAAGCTTACACTGCTCACTCATAAGTTGTATGGGAGGTATGGGGAAAAGTAGTATTAATAAATTTAAAACTCGCTTAAAACTTATTAAGCTTAAATCTTATTAATATTTATTATAAATGGGTTTTCTATCTATGTATGAAGTAAGCACACTAGGCTTACTTATTCCTCTATGCTGTTACTGTATAACTGTAGTAGTCCCTCCAGATAATTGAGACTAATCCATTTATTCTTACTTCATAGGCAAAGACTGAGCTACATTTTCATTTTACAATATAATTATATTTTTTATTTATTTATTTGCATAGTCGATTCAAAATGATCCGAATTGCTTATGAATTGTGTTTAGTCCGTGCTAGTTGTGACTGAAAACATCGAAAATAATTCTTACCTTTCGGACATAGATCAAATAAGCAAACAATATTTGCGAAATACCCGCGTAAGTAATATCGTTTCGTAATTAAATTCATGTGGTTATCATGAGTCATAGAAGAACTCTTTGAGTTGAACTATAATGAATTGATTAAATTCCGTATTCCAGGCGATAGTGAACCTGGTGCACCAGGTGGAGTCCATCGTGAAGCAGCACCAGATCCCCGGCGGCCTCGAGAACCCCTACACCACCCTCACCGCGCACGTAAGTTCCAATCAGAGTGGCCGCTCGAAATATTTAACAGATGGCGCCACATAATCCCTAGAATTTTGTCAAATTCTAGTTTTTTTTTTGCATTTTATGACCTGGATGCCAGCCTTTTAAGCCAAATCGCATAGAAGGAAACTAGAAAAAAGCGCAAGCTATGATGGATATGAAGAATTACCATTATTTGAAATAGCGTTGTTAATACAATATTACTAAGAAGACTCGAGCTCAATGGCTGAAAACCTTGGAACTTGTGACTTACCTGATATATTTTCGATTTATTTGTAAATTTTTTTTATGCCATTCGATTAAATAAATAACTAAGAAGACACGAGGAAAGAATCCCTTTCGTTGCTAGATGAAGTACCGGAACTGCATAGAAGGGTTATAATTATGAATAAAATTCTCAAGAAATGCTTCTTTTGATCTTATAATTGGTATAGAATTCACATGAACACTTCTTGAACGATGTATATAGCTGTCGAATTTACATTCAATATTATTTCTTATTTGTAAATCAATTTGAAAATGAAACAAATAATTTAGTGAATAATTAATGTGCGTTGGAATCATGTGCCAGCCAAGGCTCGGAACGGAAGTCGCTTTAATCGTGGATGACTCATGATATGTTCTCTAGGAGCTGAACCGCAAGTGGTCGGACGTGCGGCAGCTGGTGCCGCAGCGCGACGGCACGCTGGCGGCCGAGCTGCGCAAGCAGCAGAACAACGAGACGCTGCGCCGGCAGTTCGCCGAGAAGGCCAACGCCGTCGGGCCCTGGATCGAGCGCCAGATGGACGCCGTCACCGCCATCGGCATGGGCCTGCAGGTAACACGCCGCCTACAGAACAACGAGACGCTGCGCCGGCAGTTCGCCGAGAAGGCCAACGCCGTCGGGCCCTGGATCGAGCGCCAGATGGACGCCGTCACCGCCATCGGCATGGGCCTGCAGGTAACACGCCGCCTACAGAACAACGAGACGCTGCGCCGGCAGTTCGCCGAGAAGGCCAACGCCGTCGGGCCCTGGATCGAGCGCCAGATGGACGCCGTCACCGCCATCGGCATGGGCCTGCAGGTAACACGCCGCCTACAGAACAACGAGACGCTGCGCCGGCAGTTCGCCGAGAAGGCCAACGCCGTCGGGCCCTGGATCGAGCGCCAGATGGACGCCGTCACCGCCATCGGCATGGGCCTGCAGGTAACACGCCGCCTACAGAATTCACACTTTCTGGTAAAACCGACGCTTGACATTGACACCTAAGTCACGATCTCGCTCTCGCTAAAATACATTATCTTTGTCGCTCGCTAGACTGTGCCTTAATTACTATTCGGAGCAGTTGTGAGCCAAGCGCACTTAAACAATTAGGTTTTATAGCAGTGGTAACACTACACTACAATGTTAGAATGAGTTTTAACGAATGCCTTTTGGGTTAAAAACTCACCATGGATGATACAACTTGATAAGGTCATTTATTTTCCTTTAATATTTATGATTTTTATTTATTTGGCAGGGCTCGCTAGAAGACCAGCTCCGACGACTGAAGGAGTACGAAGCCGGCGTGTACGCGTACAAGCCGCACATCGAGGAGCTCGAGCGCATCCACCAGGCCGTACAGGAGGGAATGATCTTCGAGAACAGGTAATGTAGATACTCGTATAACTCGTATACTTTTACGTCCTACGGAATTCAGCTATTACATCAATGAAATGAATCATATTGTCCCCCCTAAAGCTGGATTCTTCACTTTCTAGACTGTCTTGAAGTCTGTCGAATTAAATAGTAGAGAGTATAGTACTAGCAATAATTCAAAACAATGCGAATAATTGGTCAGACACCTGAAACTAAGCCATTTAGAGCAAACTTATAAAAATAAACGTATGACACTCGAAGAGTTGCTACGTATGCCCTTGAGTAGTATAAGTTGCTCTGTATGCATTAGAAATTTCTAATTTGTTTCAAACGACTGGTACGGCAGTTGTGGTGGGGCAGTGGAATGCACCAGACATTTTACAGAAATTACTAATATTTGCTCCGAAACTGTCAATTTATAGATCACGCGGTTAGTGCAGTTAAAGATATATTGGAATTATATATCAACTTAAGCATAATTCCTCATACTCTATTAGAATTGCTTTGTGGTGAGGGCTAGCTAGAAGCGTTCCAACTGCTTTCATAAGAATAAAATCGGCATAAGATTGGATTGCCAAGGCGCAATGCCTACATGCTATGTAATGTTTGCCAATTTTAATTTTAACGACAAGGTATTCCAATTCGTATTGTATTCGATAACGATGGATAGACTTCAATTAAGTTGGACACATGTCGTAATACGTGCTTATATGTAGTATGTGTCATTTGTGGAGCATCCATAGAACTTGATTTCCACCAGCTTGCCTGTTTTCAGACATTTGAGCCATTTTCATTGAACTCGTGGACAAAAGGAAAAAGTAACTTCGTTTTCCTTTTGTCTACGATAATTTGGCCGGATGGTATATATACACACACTACCCGTTAAAAGCATTAACTCGTCACATGTATAAAGTCCGACATGGGTCGCAGGTACTCGCAATACACAATGGAGACGCTCCGCGTGGGCTGGGAGCAGCTGCTCACGTCCATCAACCGCACCATCAACGAGGTCGAGAACCAGATCCTCACGCGCGACTCCAAGGGCATCACGCAGGAACAGCTCACCGAGTTCCGCGCCAGCTTCAACCACTTCGACAAGAACCGCACTGGTGAGAAAATACACTTTGTGTCTTCAGGATAGGTCTTAATATGTATAGTTTGATCAATCGCAACAACATTGTATGAGGTTGAGATCCAAATACTCGCCCGCGACTTCAAGGGCATCGCAAGAGCCGCTCACGGAGTTCCCGCGTTCTTCAATCGCTCCGACAAGAACCGCATTGATGAGTGAGAATATTTTTAGAGTACATACCGCACTAGAGCGATAATTAGCACATTAAATAACTATGTCGAAAATTTAAATGGCCATATGTACTGTAAAACGTTGTATGATACACGTGCGAATATATTGTACCGTATTTTACTATTATTTGCATTATATGAGAATGGGATACATAATTGTTTTAAAAAGTAGTCTCACAAGTGTGTCACTCACTTCATCATACCAATACGTCGGAAGGGAACAAACGATGATCAGCGGCATCGTAACTTTAGTACACGTTTATGAATAAGGGGGGTAATGTTTAGGTCCAGAATCGCTCCACATGTTTTGATTCTTTTTGAGGATCGTTCACTGAAATTCTACCTGCGAACGTGGCCCGGTGCGGAGAGAAGTGACATTTCAAAACCAAACCTTATGTACTAATAAATAATGTCGACATTGATTTGTTCCAGGCCGCCTCGCCCCCGAGGAACTCAAGTCGTGCTTAGTGTCGGTCGGCTACAGCATCGGCAAGGACAGGCAAGGAGAGCTCGACTTCCAACGCATCTTGGCCGTCGTCGACCCCAACAACACAGGTAAACAAGACTATAAAACTATGGTATTAAAGTTCATTATTTGTTGATATGGGTACAATATTACAAAAGTCATTACCTAAGTCCGCGGGCGCATCCTCAATCGTCTTTATTCACGTCTTTGTTGCCATCCTATAAGTATTTATTCGTACCTACTTTAGGAGCGTTAGATTTCATTTGTTTTACACGACGAGACGACGACACATAAATGTAAGATAAAAGAAAGCAGTTAAGATGTGGAAAACTACTACACAATATTATTCAACAGTTTTAAATGTATTTTTTAAGTCCGTCACAGCCACAGCTAAATCTGCAATTAAATAGTTTGGCAACATCACTGTAACGATAAAATATCTTTATACATACATAACAATAAAGTGATGGTGCTGCCAAATACTTACGTCGTATCGGAAAATGCAGTTATGCAACTTAAGAGGAATTCCTAGTTGCGATTTTTCCATACAAACGCTCTCGACTGATTCCTCCCTGGATTTTCAACCTAGAGCAGTGATTTTTTCAAATAAGATCAATATCATCAATATCTGTGTCGCTATGTTTTGCTTTTTTGGATTATTTTATTTTTAAGAAAGATACAGCGCCTCGAAAATCGCAAAAACGGCTAAATTGAATTGGCTGTAAAAAAAGGCACAGTATACAAATATGACAAAAAATATCCAAAAAATCAAAACATAGCGGCATAATTTATTTCTTCCTCTTGCAGTTTCCAAAATTTCATAAAGATTGATTTCGTTTTGGAGGAGGAAACAGTCGAGAGCGAAACCTCGATTTTTGAGTTTTTTGCGTGTGAATTTTAGTCCGAGCTGCAGTTGTCCTTATCGCACGAATTAGAGGCGGAGACAGTTTCTAAATATACGTACACAGAAGGAATAGTGATGGGCATAACATGTTAATGGTTAAAATGAGAAAAAATACACCAAAAACCAACAGTCGATCGCCGTAATATAACCAAAATACCACGTAGTTCTAAGAAAAGGGTGCCATGTGTTTTCACACTCATTAATGTAACAACTATTATGTACCATGGTTTCGTAATAAAGATTTATATTCTATTCTATTCTAAAATGTATCCGTAATGGCCTGTTACTTCAAACCGTTTTTTTGTATTTTTTTACATTGCAGGTCAGGTAGTGCTTATGTTTAGTTATGTTTACTATTAAAGGCCTGTAAACAAAGCTAAGTAGGATAATAGGTACAACCTGCTTATTTTGATTAAAACATCATAAATACCCATTAACAATTTGATTGTCTTGTATTGCTCACACTTGTGCGTCACAAGTAAACCACTAGATAGCAAATGTACATTACGGCTAGCCGATATCAAAATAAGGGCCATTTTGAAATCCGGCGGTTCAACGATTAAGGTATGTTGGGGTAATACCGGATGTGGGTGAAGAACGTAGCAAATTCATTTCTCCCTAATTTGGCTTTCTTTTTTAATGTTGGCAACATTGTGTAAGATGCCATTTCATTGCCTCGACTGCCAGTGTCCCAGCGCCACTCAGGGATATCGGGCTCGTGCTATGCGCAATCACATAAAGCAAGGTAAATTTCGTGTATCCGATCTTCGCCGTTTTTTTTATACTACGTCGGTGGCAAACAAGCATACGGTCCACCTGATGGTAAGCAGTATCCGTAGCCTATGTACGCCTGCAACTCCAGAGAAGTTACATGCGCGTTGCCGACCCTAACCCGCCGCCCCTCGTTGAGCTCTGGCAACCTTACTCACCGGCAGGAACACAACACTATGAGTAGGGTCTAGTGTTATTTGGCTGCGGTTTTCTGTAAGGTGGAGGTACTTCCCCAGTTGGGCTCTGCTCTAGATCTGGAATGACATCCGCTGTGCTGTGCCCTACCACATAAGGCGAGATGACATTCACAGTGCCCATACCTCTCTTTTTGACGTAGTTTAAGGACATACCCGGGTCCAGGCCCTGTAATTTATTTTGTGTATTGTGATGAAAATGTGTTTGCTTTTGTAATTGTGTTAATGTATAATTTCGTTTTAGATGTTTATTTATAAAACAATCCAATCAAAAACAGACCTAGGATTGCTGTAGACCAATATCCAATTTTGACCCTTCCAGGTAAAGATCGGAAAGAAACAATACGATCTTTACCCATTTAAAAAACAGCAGTGTAGGTCAAATTTTGAATTTTCTTCAATTTACCTACTTAATTATCACATTTATTGTTTTCTTGATCACACTTTCGTACCCTTATTATTATCCAGTACCAACGCGACGGTAAATCAAAAGGAAAAGATTTAGGTAGTCTATTTTGTATGTATGTGTATGTACACCTACTTACTGACAATGACATTTTTTTAATTTCCGCTGCCCAAAAGTTGCCTGGAGATTGCGTTTTAGCGATTAGACCGCATGTTGTTTACCTGTGCTTATGTTTCTGTTTTCTTTTGTATTGTTTTCTTTATTCCATTTCTTATTCCATTCTTTTTAAAACCTTTCTACATAACATTAGGTCTACTTGGGTGGCTTACAAGTTAGTATTTTGTTTAATATCTTGTAAACAGAAAAACTATGAAAGTTACAAGAAATCAAACAACTAACATGTATACCGCCGAAGTAGACCTAATATTATGTAGTACGAAAGTACCTACACATACGGATGCATATGTAGATGTGAACGCACACATATATAGTTAGTTTCGGATACAAAATAGAGATAGCACTTCAAAATTAGTTTCCTTAAAATGCTTCAAGAGGGCTCTCGTTTCCTATATATTTTATTCTATTACTTTACTCTTTGCATACGATCCTTACATTTTATCCAAAAAAAGATTGTATATCAACTATATATATAATAGCAATATTTTACCGTCAAAATCGCAATTGTAAGCACATTGTTTACTTATCAAATTGCCTTATGACATAAGTATCAAAGTTTGAGAGCCACAATTTTACCAAATGTTTGTATCAGGGTTAAGATCGGATACAAAAATACGAAAAATAGAACATTCGCTGACAACTTTTAAATTTGTATTGTTGGCTGCAATTTATATACGTAGGAGAAGGCTAAACTCCGGACCTATTTCTTTGTGATACCTTATTCTCTTTCCATTTAAACCAACTTTTATTCACCATCCGATGTTATCCCTTGATGGCAAAACACTCGTTACCCTAAAAAAAGTATGTTTCATCTTTACACGTGTACAAAACTAAAACCTTTATATATTGAAGATTACCAAAATTCAGGCTGAATCTACGGTTATTATTTAACGATTTGCTCCGTACTTCAAGAATCTGACACGATCTAGAAAAAAAAATCGCGAGTTCTCTCAATTGGTCCCAAAATTGTCCGGCATTATCCCAACATACCTTACCCAGATTGTCATTGCGATACGTTCTTCAATAAGACGGCACAAGTTTAGCCCCATCGTAGTACTACTACTATTTAGATTGTAGGTTAACCATACCTACTTACAAAATTTCACAACACACCATGATCACACCCAACTTATTGTCACGGATAGGTACGACGACCGAAGCAAGGACATCATTCTTTTTTATAGTCTTTATCTGAATTAATTAATAGATACAGTATAATATAATAAATAAATAATCAATATAAATAAATATTATAGGACATTATTACTCAAATTGACAAGTACCACAGTAAGCTCAATAAGGCTTGTGTTGAGGGTACTTAGACAACGATATATATAATATATAAATATTTATAAATACTTAAATACACAAAAAACACCCATGAGTCGGGAACAAATATCCATGCTCATCAAACGAATATATGCCCTTACCAGGATTTGAACCCGGGACCATCAGCTTCGTAGGCAGGGTCACTACCCACTAGGCCAAACTGGTCGTCAAAATAATAATTAAAAACAATATTATGCGATAACATCAAAAACAACATGTCGGGCAGCGCAGGATGAATTCCGGAATGTCAACGGAACGGCGCGCAATGAGCGGGCGCTCGCGTCTCGCATCTGTGTGCGCGCACTCACACTTAGTTAGCTCCCGCTCCCGCCCACCGCAGCGCGACAGAAACATAGCTTCAAAAATTCGAGATTTGAAAAGTTGCTCAGCTAGGAATTGCTCTTAAGATAAGGTCGGAAGAAAGAACTTTATTGCAAGTAACATTAAGGTCACTTTTCGCACCTTATTTGGTAGGTGTATTACTATCCCTTTTCTACAAAACAACATAAATAATTATTTGCAATTATAGCTTGGATTATACGAACTCATCAATCGCTCGTTCGGCGTTTTGCTTGTTTCATAACTTTCTGTAGCCCGCGCGTTATGTATCTATCCTTCTCACATAAATATTTACGTCTCACACAGGATTTTTCCTTGGCCTACCCCTTCCTTACATTCCCAACAAAGACGTTTCTTGTCACATAACTTTTATAACGATAGACGATACTACACTATGCTCATTTTTTTTTCTATGAAAATTGTATAATTTAAACCGATTTGTATTTTGTTTAGGTTACGTGTCGTTCGATGCGTTCCTGGACTTCATGACGAGGGAATCCACAGACACAGACACCGCTGAGCAGGTCATCGACAGCTTTAGGATCTTAGCTGGCGACAAGGTGAGTCTAGATCATTATACTTAGTATTTTTCAAACAGCTTGGGTACCCTTGGGTGAGAGTCCATACTCATCATCATTCGCTTGCCCTTATCCCATTCATCCATACTATTTATAATTATAAAACGTAAAATCTCGTAAAATCATATTACGACTTACGAGTAAGATGTTAACTGTCACCGTCCCCAAACTGTTTAAAAAATACAGATTATCATTATTGTAAGGTATTGTACCTTAAAAGTAAGGTCTGAGGTAGACGTCCGAGTGTTCGACATAGAGGTGACAGAATCAGACTATCAACTATTAAAGTATTAGCATGTCAAGTATTAGGACTTTTACCTTGAACTGCTAAAGCTATCAATGCCATGTGAAATAGGTTATATGCGCAATATACTTACATATTTTCTTTTCTGTGGCTAAGATTAGTTACCAAAAATAATAGATCTATGAAAAACTTTCCAACTGTATTCTTGTTTGGGTGTTGCATGGCGGTGGCGATCTTCCTACTCGATATTATTATTATTATTTTTATTTATTATTGGGAAACAAATAGCGAAAAATAATACATATGTTTAAACAAATATAGAATACACACAAGCCATAACAGTTTCCACATAACATTATCTGGTTCATTTTTCGATTTATTCAACATCACTTATGTTCAGATTTATTTCAGATTAATCTCTAAAACTTGTCTTACTGAAATGGATCTTAAGCAAAATCAATAACAATATGCAAATAGCTTGTGAGAAATATTTGCATTGATTTACAACTGAACGAGTTGCCGCGCCAAAGCGATTTGCGTTTGCTCTTTGACGTCAGTAGGTATATCATTGGAATAAATAATGCATCGGCCGCTCCCGTTGGCGATGACAATCAATCAGTTTGTGCGCTTACGCACGCTCGACTCGAACTGTGGAATCTCGCGCCAAATCCGCATGTCGCGTACGGAGTTTGAAGACGCGTGTGTTTCGTGTGCATTCCGTATTTCCCCGCCGCCACCGCCTCCGCCTCCGCCGCCGCCACCTCCTCCGCTTTCCTTGTTACGAAATTGACGACAAAAAAAGTGATCTGGTTTGACGAAGTGAACGCTAAAGTGAGTGAAGTTCAAGAAATAGATTACGTCATAGCGGGTAGAAATAGTGCGGCGCGTGCGTGAATACCTACGCGTTGATCGTACGTTTCGCGATATACGTATTACGATGCTTGTGAAATACGTCTTAGGGCCACTTGTACTATCCCACTAACCCGGGGTAAACCGGTTAAATCGTTAACCCAGTGTCAAATTGTACTGGTAACCATGATAACTCCAGGTTTAACCGGTTAATCCCGGGTAAGAGATTGGTGCAAGTGGCCCTTAATGTTATTGTCTCGAAAATGTAATATCGAGCGAACGCTAAGTTCTTGTTAACTGCAAATTTGATAAGACCCACTCAAACCAACTCGAATCTACCGTGCGAAGCTCGAGGAAGCCCGTGATTCAAGAAATTGAGTTTGTCTACATTTCAGGCCGCGTAGCCAACGTGCATATCGTTCACGCTCCTTGGCGAACGAAACGCAACTATGAGTGATAGAGAGAGATAGCTACGATACGCTACGGAGCGTGAACGATTGTAACGTTGGCTACGCGGCCAGGTATGACATGAACTTACGTTAGGTACTGTCGAAGATCGATAAATGAAAGAAAAAATTTAGGTAGCGTTATATAAGTCGCAATCGCAATACCTATACCTAGAAGTCGCACCAAGCTAATTCTGCAGTCTCGGGACAGAATTTGTATGAACAGAGTATGGCGTGTCATCATAATAGTCATATACTGTGAAAACGTAACGTTTATAAAGCACTTCCACAATTTCTCACGTCAAACTGAATGCAGAGTTAGCTTAGGCGGAGTGTACTATTGTAGGATAAGGCAGTGTGTGTAATGGATACATATTTGCAGCCGTACATCACGGCGGAGGAGCTGCGCCGCGAGCTACCGCCGGACCAGGCGGAGTACTGCGTGGCGCGCATGCCGCCCTACCGCGCCGGCGGCCCGCCCGGCGCGCTCGACTACATGGCCTTCTCCACCGCGCTCTACGGCGAGACCGACCTCTAGGTACCTGCACCCTACACCCCACACGTCGCATGCCGCCCTACCGCGCCGGCGGCCCGCCCGGCGCGCTCGACTACATGGCCTTCTCCACCGCGCTCTACGGCGAGACCGACCTCTAGGTACCTGCACCCTACACCCCACACGTCGCATGCCGCCCTACCGCGCCGGCGGCCCGCCCGGCGCGCTCGACTACATGGCCTTCTCCACCGCGCTCTACGGCGAGACCGACCTCTAGGTACCTGCACCCTACACCCCACACGTCGCATGCCGCCCTACCGCGCCGGCGGCCCGCCCGGCGCGCTCGACTACATGGCCTTCTCCACCGCGCTCTACGGCGAGACCGACCTCTAGGTACCTGCACCCTACACCCCACACGTCGCATGCCGCCCTACCGCGCCGGCGGCCCGCCCGGCGCGCTCGACTACATGGCCTTCTCCACCGCGCTCTACGGCGAGACCGACCTCTAGGTACCTGCCACACATTCTAAGTGCGCTCACAGACAGTAGCGAAGCGCAGGGGCGGCATAGCGGGCAAAATACCACGGGTCCCAGGCCCCCATGCCCTGGTAGATGATCGTGAACTTTAATTGTTACGCTATTTCGTGTTCGAGCTTTGCTTGTTCAACACACACACACACACAAGTATGCTATAAAATGTTCAATGTGAAATCTAAATGGATAAAAAATTTACGTCCATGACCGTTCTTTTAGATTATGATCTAATCAAAACCATCGGTCAATAATTAACCTATAGCGACCTATAGTAAAATTACCTAACTGAGAGCACTTCGCTCCAGACTACTTGGGCTTAATCTATTTACGAAATATGTCGTGTGTTATACGTGTACATACCTAAATGACGTCTGGAAAATCTTTTTTTTAATTACCTAAGATGTTAACAAATATCCCCTTTCTCAAAAAAATAAGTTTTACTTCTCGACATCCGTTTAATTATAGACTCTATAAGTATGAGTGACCTAGACTTTTCTACTGGCGTTAAATTTATGAAAATTTTTAGTGGCACTTCCAACAAATATTCTGGCCTCCTTCCAACTTGGTCCAGTGCCTAGAACTGTTTTGACTTTTAATAATAAATTCTCGTTTATACTAATTATCTATGTGCTCTTATTTTCTGGATACTAAAATGTGTTTTTCAGGCGCAGGTCGATCGAGTCGCGTCATGATCATCTCATCGGGAGCAGCCACAGGATGCCGCCGCGCCGGCCGCGAGGCAGACATGTTTCCCTTACGTTGACGACGAGCCCTATTCTGCCAACGTAACGCAAACATCATCTGCCGACAATTAATATTTAATACAGTCCTGTATAAACTTAAGTATGTGCAATGTTCAAACCAAAAATGCCATTAACTTTCACACCGTTACACTCTTCTCCCTAATGACTACTGTAAACTTTGGCTCAAATCAGAGAAATCATCTATAGAATACGTTTTCGACATCTCTATTTATACACTAGTGTTAGGTATTTTTAACTTTTATATGAAATTCTCAGGGAAGTCACAAAACATTTATTTGTAAGATGGAAATGGTGCTAATGTTAGGCTTGACTAATGTGTGACACCAAAATAAGACTCATTCACGTTGTGAGAATGTTTTTGTTATATTTTTTATTTATAAGCAAAAAATTATTTATACAAGTTCATTTTAATTACTGCCATTAGTAATTTATAGTACTTCGATGGTAGGTACGTAAAGTTTTAAGCTGTCTAAATTCGTAAATGCAGGGAAGTGTCACACAAATTATTTATATCATAGATTGCCATAGCTTGCCTGCATCTATTTATTTATCATTTTTATATGATTATCGTTTTTGAGAGTATTTTTGTTTGAGTACTCTATATAAATGATCTGCCATATTTGTCTTTTAATAATGACTGTGTTGATAATCCAACCAATATCGTATGAGAAAGATTGGCACAGTAAATAAGAATAAGAATGAATTATGTGCCCAAAAAGTATACTAACTCGAATGTACAGCTAATTTAATAAAAAGCTCTTAAACACAGTGTTTGTTTTTTTCTCTAATTGAGAACATCATCTGTTTACTATCCTTCACAAGATGTCACAAAAAAAAACACATTTTCTGATTACCAACATCAATGGTAAAAGCTGAAGATAATGTATAGACGATGAAGGTATAGACTACAAAATTGATGGTACATGCTTAATACCATCTAGCTAGTGTAACTGATAACATGATGGGTCATTGGAGGCCCATGTAAAAGGCATTGCCAACCAACAGTTTGCTGAATGTGTTCAATTAAATAAATTAGAAAAGAAATTAAAACAACTATTTTACATATTTGAATAAGCTAGTTTTACCACTTTGAAAAGTATTTCCTTAAAATAATAATTCAGCCTATATACGTCCCACTGCTGGGCACAGGCCTCTTCTCATGCGCGAGAGGGCTCGGGCTATAGTCCCCACGCTAGCCCAATGCAGATTTATTTCCTTATATGACCATTTTTTTAAGTGTTATCGGTACTTTTTTATCAAATCAGTTATTACAAACAATTGGATAACAGGAAATAACTACATTTTAAATGATCTGTAATTTATATAAAACATATTAGAAAATCACTTACTGTAACTTCAAATTTGAGAGAAATTAACACTAAACTAATTTTACGGTTTAAAATAAATTGGGCAGGGCACATAGGCAGAATGAAAAATGACAGATGGACAAAAATAGCTACGAATTGGAATCCAAAAGTTGGCAAAAGAAAAAAGGGCAAACCAAAAACAAGATGGGGAAAAAGACCTCATAGAAACAATAGGAAAAAACTGGAAAGAAATGGCAATAGATAGACAAAAATGGAAGAAAATGCTGGACAAATACCTAAATATAATAGAAAAAGGGGATTCGGAAGAGGCCTAGGTCAAAAGACCTTACGAACATGTTCATAGGAATTGTTTATATAATAAGGAATTGTTAAATAGACTGCCAACAGTTTGTATAATAAAGGCTTTAATAATAATAATTTTACGGTTTACACTCGCATGATTTTAGTCACTTGCGCAACATGTTTCGGAGAGCCTAGGTCTCCTTTCTCAAGCACAACAGTGCTATGCGAAGCACGACCGTCGAGATTGCTGTTTGTGCTTGAGAAAGGAGACCTAGGCTCACCAAAACATGTTGCGTGAGTGACTAAAATCAAATGAGTGTAAACCATATGTCTCCCAATAGTTTAAATTCGAGAAATTAACACTATATTTTATTGGGATTATGATCAATGTAATTTGAAGTCTGTCCATCAGCATTTCTGCATTGAGTTTGCTTCTATTATGATATTTGATTTGCCAGACTCTTCTTTCTTGAAACTATGTGTCTGAAGGTAGCTAAATAATACAACTAGATAGCATTAATATCTATTACATATGTCAGTCACAACAGGTGAGATAATCAATAATGATAAATTAAAACAATAATAGGTATAACATCTTTGAGGACCTTATAAATTATGCTACATAGAGAATTACCAAATCACTTAGCTTCTTCTTTTTTGTTCTCTTCTGCTGTCAGCAGAGCGCTCTTAATGCCAACCTTCTTCAGTTCCTCCACAAGTTCCCCAGATTGGTGCATTTGCAACATGATGTCGCAGCCTCCTACAAACTCTCCATTTATGAATACTTGTGGAATCGTCGGCCAGTTGGAGTAATCTTTTATACCTGAAATATTACCAGGAAAAATTATAAAACATGGAAACTACAGTAAACAAAATTAATAGATAAGTAAAAAAATGATTTAATTTTGAACTTGTTCGAATGATAGAAGGTTCCACATCCTAAGATAAAACGATTGCATTGGGCACTCTGGAGGTTAACTTAACATAAACAAAGTCAAAAGATAATCTTTAAGAACAGCTTATAAGAGATCTGTCAAGAGTTACACAACTGAACTAAATAATGTCTAACCCTGTCGAATATCTTCGTTCGCGAGGACATCGTGGCTGTCATATGGCACCGCGTGCATCCGCATTATCTGCACAACAGCGTTACTGAATCCGCATCTCGGCGCATCGGGAACTCCTTTCATGAAGACTACCACTTTATTGTTTTTCACCATTTTATCAATTTTCTCCTTTACTCCAGCATCCGCAAAAGAGCGACATGATATTTTTAGAGCGTTATTATATATTGGCATAATACTTCTTCTAAATAAGACGTTCATTTTGCTAGGGATTATAGTTAAAAAATGTTTTAAGGAAAATTATTTTAGTCAGAAGAAAACAATTGAGAGTTTTTAGGTTAGCAATGACAGTGACATTTCAAAATTGAATGCATGAATGAAAATAATATTCAAAGCATTCAAACAACAGAATTATCCAACTCACGCATGATTTGAATTCCAATTTCCAAATTATTTATTTGTTAAACAACAAATAAATAATTTGGATTTGGATTTTTTTTTGTTGTTTGTGTTGTTGTTGTTTATGTGTATGTAGAACAGTAGGTCTTAAATTACAATATATTTTTTTAATACTATACATATAATGTTTTTTATGATTTTTAACGTTATTTAATAGATTTGGTTACTAAGATTTGTTTTGGTGAATGTTGGTTTGATTTGACAATCAAAAGTCTCTTCATAATGCGTGTAAAAAGAAATATCGGGCGCTTACAGAATTATCGTGTGCTGAAATGGAATACAATTGAACATAGTCTGTGGCGTTGACTGACATTGTGAAATTTCATTCACTGACTCACTCATTCATTGCAAAAAAAGCAGCTTTGCTTAGCCTTCTTTCTTGTCCTTTTGTGAATTCTTCTGAATAAAAGCGTTTATATCCATTAGTTCTGTGATAAAACGACTCAAAATGGAAAACGCTGAAGAAGTCTTTCATTTCTTA
Organism: Cydia pomonella; assembly: GCF_033807575.1. Taxonomy (NCBI): domain Eukaryota; kingdom Metazoa; phylum Arthropoda; class Insecta; order Lepidoptera; family Tortricidae; genus Cydia; species Cydia pomonella. The sequence continues at coordinate 10,566,873 of NC_084717.1, read as the reverse complement.
GAAGACTTTTCAAAACGAAAGCCTAAAACTATTCCCCAGGAACTCAACGAATACTTAGCATACGTAGCGCGTACCGGTGATCCCGTATACCAGTGGCCTTTAGTGAAATGTTTATTCAAAGAGAAGCTCTTGAACGTTATAACTGACTTCTACGAGACTACCCCGGGTATCGACATCCCGCCGTATCCGAACGTAGACCCGTTTAACTATGACATTATGAAGAACAGCTTGCTGGAACGCCTAGACGCTTTTACATCGGCACCATTTACCGTTCAAAGAATCTGCGAACTCCTGACGTTCCCTCGTAAGCAGTATAATAGAATAGACAAATTCATGAGGGCTATAGAGAAGAACATACTAGTTGTCAGCACACGTGAGCCCGGAGCTCAACGCCATCCTGAGCCTGAGAATGGAGAAGCCGTAGAACCAGTTGTGAACGGCTCCGACAGCAACTCTGAATATAATGTCGATGTAGAGATGGAGGATATGTCTTGGAAGGAGAATACAGAACAGCAAAGCTCCGAACCCCAGCCAAGCTCATCTGATACACATATTTCAGTAGACGATATAGAGGCGCGACTGCAAGCTAAGCAAAATACTCCAATGGAAACTCAGGACAAGACACCTACTGAGTATGAATCTGTTACTCCACCAGAGCTTAATGTCAGCACTGATGAACCTGTTCCAGAAAATAAAACTAGTGATACTGCAATACCTGAAATAATACCTGTGACTGAAGTTACTGAGAAATCAGACTCCACTGACATAGAAACAGCATCAGATGAAGCTAGAACTGAAGTTGAAATGAAATCAGATGTATCTGAGAATCCAGCCTTAATCATCCCAGAAATAACAGTTGATGATGCAGAAATGACTGAACAAAAGCTAATGGATCAAACAGCAGAATCAGAAAAAGAGGAACCTCAAAAAGAAGAGGTGCTTGAAAAGGCTGCTGATACTCCTGAAAAGAAGCCGAAGGAACCAGCCACAGAACAACCAGTCTCTACAGATGAAAGCAGCTCAGATTCAACCATGAAAGATGAAGAGCCTAAGCATATTTCTGAAGTTTCAACATCAAGCGAAGAAAGCTCATCAAGTGACAACACAGACGGAAATAGCAACTCTCCTAAAACTGATGAAAATATTACTGATACAATCCAAGAAGAATCAATCCAGGAAACATTAAAATTAGAGGATCCTGTGAAAGAAGACACTAAAGAACCAGAAATTCCACCCTGTGAAGAGAAAAAAGAGGATCCACAACCTGTGATTGAGTCTGATAATTATTCCATTTCTGACATAAGTTCAGGGTTGCCCCAACCACCAGTTGAAGCTCCTAGTCAAGAAGAGACTCCATCAGAAGAAGTAAAAGTTACACCAGAAATTGAGAAGAAAGAGGAGGCTAAGACTGAAAACATAGGGAAGGATACAGAAGGTGATTCATAAACTTGTCTTTTCAATTATTATAATATATTATTTATTATAATTATTTGCAACTTAAGAATGATAAAGAATTGGACATTCTGATCAAGAGGATGATGATGTTGAAGTTCAATAACCAACATTAGTAGTTGGAATAAAAAACAGCACACTTTTCAAGCCGAAATAAAAGTAGTAGAACACTGCCTAGCTGGAGAGAATTTTCACACATGGATTTGTTAGACAGGAAAATGGAGTCAACAAATATTGCATTTAATCATAACTTTCAAAATGATTCACCATTTTACATTATTTAGATCAGAGGTCTCCAAACTATAATCTAGAATCCTGCCGATCTGAACCAAAAAAAGCCAAATTACATACTATCTAGCCTATGAAAGGAAGCTAAAGCCTAGAGCTACCCTTTTGTGGACCCATGTGTTGGACAAATAAATTACCTATTGTGTCTGTATGCAGAATCAGTGTTTTTTTATAAGAGAATTAAACAATGGATTGTAATAATTTTATTTCATTTATTTACCTATTAACAATTTATTACATTCATACTTTGCCCTTGGGGGTCATCCATTAATTACATCACACGTTTAGGGGGAGGGAGGGGGTATAGAAAATGTGACAAGGGGGGGGGGGGTACACAAACTTTGTGACGTCACTTTAATCATCATCATCAGTAACCGAAGATTTATTTAAAGATTTTTATTCGCTGCACAGTTGAATAATAAGTTAATGGAACAATAATTGTTTTTATTCGTTTAAATTTTCTTTCCTAATCAGTTTTGGATTATAAAATTACTAATATTTCTTTAAGCAAAAATATTTTGATAAAATATTAATTCTATTTGCCGATTTCGTTGAAAACAAAATTGCCAAAAATGTGACGTCACACTAGGGGGAAGGGGTTTGCTAAATGTGACCATGTGTGACAAGGAGGGGGGGGCAAAAAACCTAGGAAAATCGTGTGATGTAATTAATGGATGACCCCTTGACCATCATACATTTCATGGAAGATTGTCAGGGACATAACAAATAACATAAAACCTATAATACCTTTCAATAATAATAAACTATACAATAACAATTGTTTGTTATTCACTAAATTCTACTGCTGCACCATCAAAATAATTATACTAAAAAATCACAGCTCATATTTCTATACAATTTGCTATAATACTATGTACAAGTTATTTACTCATCATCACTTCTTAGGGGTGTACCTTCTAACTTTGAGTTCGTTCCTCATGATTTTACCGGCAGCATTTCTTGGGATAGAGTCTAGAAAGGCGACTCCTCCTTCAAGGTGCTTGTACCTAGTTAGTTTAGACGCCACAAGGTCGTAGACTTGCTTCTCTGTGAGATTCTGTTTAGGTTTGAGAACAACGAACGCTCGGGGCACCTCGCCAGCTAGGGCGTGGGGTACGCCTACTACCGCCACGTCGGCTACTTCTGGCAGTTCCATTATTACGCTTTCGAGCTCCGTAGGAGATACCTGGGACAAAAGACGTTAAGTTAGTGATATGTCAGCAACATGGTAACACTCTAAACTAGAAAATGATGCATGTTCCTACGCTAATGAACGTTATAGACGGCGGTTAACCCTTATCCAGGCCATAGCAATCTACAAGGTTTTCCCAAAAAATCCAAATATATTCAAATCAATCCAGCTTTGATGATTCATTTGAAAACAAGACACATTTCCCGAAAGTGCATTCTAATTTGAACTTTAACCCAGAATGCTAAAGTTGAAATTCTATTGTCGCATATGTGGTCGATAAATCGTACTATGCCTGGAAAAGGGTTAAGGTAGCTGCGTGGCCAGCGGCAATAAAGTGACGAGCGATTTACTATATGTTTTATGGCATAAGAAATTTATGTGTACATCTCTAATGCTGTGTAAGTAAAAGAGACGCATATATCGCTGATTGCGTTGAAATTGCTGTAGAGTACTTTAATTTTCAACGAGACAATACTCGCCCGCAAAATGCACCCATTTACTCGCTGATCTGCGTAAAGTTTATTATTATTTATGAATCAGGCAGGCAGTTGAAACAACTGACTGACTGTTGAAGTTTGTATCGAAAAAGAGATCGACACCCCATGCATTCGCTAGTGGCATACGCTGCTCTCGCCAAGAAAAATAACTTGTTCTAACTGAATGAAAAAATATTCCATTTCGTAATATCTGGTGCGGTCGACAAGGTAGAAGTACTGGTCGTAGTACGCCACGTCGCCCGTGTGCAGCCAGCCCTCGGCGTCAAGCGTCTATTTGGTTGGCGCCTTGTTGTGTGTTGACCCAATATGTTTCCCATCTCGTACATACCTGGTTACCCTTAACCTTGATAAGCTCCTTGGTGCGGTCGACGATGTAGAAGTACTGGTCGTCATCGTAGTACGCCACGTCGCCCGTGTGCAGCCACCCGTCGGCGTCCAGCGTCTATTTGGTTGCCGCCTTGTTGTGTGTTGACCCAACATGTTTCCCATCTCGTACATACCTGGTTACTCTTGACCTTGATGAGCTCCTTGGTGCGGTCGACGATGTAGAAGTACTGGTCGTCATCGTAGTACGCCACGTCGCCCGTGTGCAGCCACCCGTCGGCGTCCAGCGTCTATTTGGTTGCCGCCTTGTTGTGTGTTGACCCAACATGTTTCCCATCTCGTACATACCTGGTTACCCTTAACCTTGATGAGCTCCTTGGTGCGGTCGACGATGTAGAAGTACTGGTCGTCATCGTAGTACGCCACGTCGCCCGTGTGCAGCCACCCGTCGGCGTCCAGCGTCTATTTGGTTGCCGCCTTGTTGTGTGTTGACCCAACATGTTTCCCATCTCGTACATACCTGGTTACTCTTGACCTTGATGAGCTCCTTGGTGCGGTCGACGATGTAGAAGTACTGGTCGTCATCGTAGTACGCCACGTCGCCCGTGTGCAGCCACCCGTCGGTGTCCAGCGTCTATTTGGTTGCCGCCTTGTTGTGTGTTGACCCAACATGTTTCCCATCTCGTACATACCTGGTTACCCTTAACCTTGATGAGCTCCTTGGTGCGGTCGACGATGTAGAAGTACTGGTCGTCATCGTAGTACGCCACGTCGCCCGTGTGCAGCCACCCGTCGGCGTCCAGCGTCTATTTGGTTGCCGCCTTGTTGTGTGTTGACCCAACATGTTTCCCATCTCGTACATACCTGGTTACCCTTAACCTTGATGAGCTCCTTGGTGCGGTTGACGATGTAGAAGTACTGGTCGTCATCGTAGTACGCCACGTCGCCCGTGTGCAGCCACCCGTCGGCGTCCAGCGTCTATTTGGTTGCCGCCTTGTTGTGTGTTGACCCAACATGTTTCCCATCTCGTACATACCTGGTTACCCTTAACCTTGATGAGCTCCTTGGTGCGGTCGACGATGTAGAAGTACTGGTCGTCATCGTAGTACGCCACGTCGCCGGTGTGCAGCCACCCGTCGGCGTCCAGCGTCTCTTTGGTTGCCGCCTCGTTGTTCCAGTAGCCTTTCATTACCTGCGCCACATTGAAGACCGTTAGAATACAACATTCAAATATGACCTATTTGTTAAGGTATATATATACACCTTAAAGGTAAATTCTTTCATATTTTAACATTTATGGGGATCTGAAACAAACAGGGTAGGTATGACTATGCCATTGTATTCTAAAATATGACAGTGAGTACGATCATCATGTGCTCCTGGATTTTTGCAGGCCGAGCATTTAATCCACGGTCACGTGGCGACTTTCCAATGAGCAAGATAAGAATCAGTACTGTACGAGTCGATTCACATAAAAGAGCTAGAGGCGGAACGTATTTTAGAGTCGAATTAGATCCTTTTACATTGTAGTTACATTCCATATTTAAACCGCAAGAGCACCCGACCCGACAGGAGTCAGTATTGTACAAGATTCCCATGAAAGAGCTGCAGATGGTGCGCATCTTATAGTTCGTGTCATCCACAATCCACAATGACACGCAGATTTGCCAAATCTAACTTTTAATAACGTGACACTACGATTCAAGGCCCGCGTCTTCGTGAAAAACACGATCTATACTGAAGTTAAGGGAGTTAGGACCTTCTATACGGTAATTACTTTTTAAATTCAGCCCCGTTAGCCCCGAGCAGTCAAAAGCGTGAGGTGCTGTGTAGCATTGCCACTTAGTCGTGGATACTGTAAGTTTAAGTAGGTATAAAAGGTTTAAATTCCTTTGAGTTTAGAAGAGCTTTAACTTCAACTTCTGCCGTCTGATATAAGTTGTGTATAACAGTACCTGCGGTCCTCTAATTAACAGCTCCCCCGACTTGTGCGGGCCCAGCATGTCGCCGCTGGTGAGCGACACGACCTTGCCCTGCGTGCTGGGCACGAGCTGCCCCACGGACCCCACCTTGTTGTACGGGTACACGTACGGCGTCATCAGCGCCACGGGCGCGCTCTCGGTCATGCCGTACCCTGCAATCAATCCAACTTGTAATTATTGGGATTGGGAATGACGGTTACTGAGTTCATTTATGGATAGCTGGCACCGCTAATTAACAGTAGCAATAAGAGAATTCTAGATACACATAAAAGTAGGACGAGAACAATCAATAATAATAAAACGGCGCAAATGCCGTACTATCTCGCATTCCCCATCTTTACAATCAGGAATTTGACTCAACGGATCCTTTTAATAGCCCTAAAAATAAGTTTAAAAATGACGTATTAAATATATTACTTAACAAAAACAGATGAATATAATATTTATTTAGTGTTTTAATAGTTTCTAAAGATTTACCAAATACTGTTGTAAATGTTAATCCTATATTATACTGTAGGAGTACTCATCATTGGCATCTTGGCTTAAAACATATTTTGGTATTTGATGCAAGGGATGCTCCCTAACCAAGCCCATTACATAAAATGTAGTAAGTATAACAGTTACTTTACAGGAGCGCTAAATAGTGATCTTTGGGTAAAAGCGTGATCACTTAAATTATTTACAAGAGCAATATAAATAAATTAAAACAACTATTAACGTTAATGCACACCTATCAACTTTATACAAGCATTTGTACCTCCCTCTAACTTCAATTTTCATGTTGACCTACTGTTACTGTGGGCTTGCACAGTTTCACTTTAAATATTACTTACTTTGTTTTACTAATAATATATCTGTATATTATTTTGCAACCAACGGATAACTGTTATTGGCCTAATACTATGTAAAAATACCTATGTAAATTATATATCGACAGCTGTTGTTGTCCTGAATACCAATAAAATAAATAAATAAAATAAAATAAAAAGTAGAAAACCCTAGTCTGAATACGCAAACTATAACATATACATACACCTGTATATAAGTTACATATTATAAATAAATATATGCATACATAAACAAATAATATATATAAATAGTACTCAGTTCTAATATCAGGAGTCTAATAATCACAACTTTATAGTACATATATAAAAGTACAACACCATCTACTTTTAACTTTCTAAATACAAAACTTTATAGCTGAGCGCGATACTTTAATAGGTACCATGACTAATAAATGCCTTTTTACTTAGGTATGTTTATTGATCGTGGTGAGACAATTTAGTTTGGGACATTGATATTTGCCTGTTTGTTGTAATAAGCACCTGAGACAGCGTTCTATTTTCAATTGAACACCACATACTTCTTCTTGATTAATTGGGAATTGCCATAAATAACTAAATACCTACTGAATACAAACTTACTAAGGGGCAGTTTCACCAACCACAATGAAATTTCCCATACAATAAAATTTGGTGAACGTTTTAACGGTGACAGACTGGTGCAGCCAACTCTAAGTTTAAATATGCGCGTATGCCGCTTTTGGGCATATTCATTATAATACGAATCGAATGTGTCGGCAAAATAACACAAACCTTGTAACAAACGGATCTCATCCTTAGTCTTCTCGCATTTAAGCAGGAATTTCTCCAGCATACTGTCCGTAGTCGGCGCCGCGCCCACCATGATTGTTTCCACAAACTGCAAGTGCTCCTTCTTGACGGACGGGTGCGTGGCGAGGAACGCCAGCAGCGACGGCACCACGAACAGCGTCGTGGGCTGGTATTCCGACAGGCACTTGATGTAGTCTTCTGGGGTAAATCTGAAGAAAAAAACGTGAATTTGTGGGGATGTGAAAACACCCTAGTGAAAAGGGTAGGCACACCCAATATTAGGTACCAAGTATAAGTATAAATATCATTCATAAGAAAAAGATGAATATACCCCGTTAGTCCTTGTGGTTGGTGGCTTATTATTATCAGCCAACAGAACATCTAATGCCAGACTGGGGCCTCACTCAGAATAGGCCCTTAACCCTTTTCCAGGCATAGTACGATTCATCGACCACATACGCGCCAACAGAATTTCAACCTTAACCATCCGATTTAAGGTTCAAATTAGATTGCACCTTCGGAAAATGTGACTTGTCTTCAAATGAATCATCAAAGCTGGATTTATCGGAATATATTTGAATTTTTTGGGAAAACCTTGTAGATTGGTGCGGCCTGGAAAAGGGTTAAATAAAAACGGACTCCTTACCAGACTCGGACTACCTGTTTGACTAATAAGTAGTAAGTTGGTTGACTATACGTTAGTTAGGTAGTTTGACTAATTCAAATTAAGCAAACGAGACGAGAGTTACCTAGGCATACTGACGACGTGGTAGCCGAGAGTGAGGTTATAGTTTAGCACCCCATTGAACCCGTAGATGTGGAAAAATGGCGGTACCGTTAGCACCACGTCGCCTTTGCCTGAAACACGGACATATAATCATAAAACACCATACCATAATTTATTTATTTATCAGAATTCATAAATTAATTTATTTATTTATTTACTTATGAGTATTCCATGAATAAATTAATTAATCTGCGTGTGCGTATTTGTTTACGCATATTTTTACGAAATTAAAACAAATAAATTGCGTTGATTCGCATGTCCGCTTTGGCAACGCACAGGAAAACTTGAGTCTTAAATTCTAAAATATAAGGCTACTTTCCTACCGCTGATGATAAGCTACGAGCGAGAGCATTCCTTGAGGCTAAGTGTTTTTCTACGAACATGTTATACTGGTTTTCTCTTTTAGAAAAATATACCTACTGCTTTTTTCACGCTCAATCCATATCTATTTAATACACATATGTTTTGCATTTTCTCGCTGTTGGTCGCTATTGGTTGGTAGCTTTTGTATATGTTGAATGTAATCAAGTGCGTAAGTAGTTACGTATGCATTATCTGGGTTTTAAAGTGTACATAAAGCAGTCCAGCAAACTATATTTAAAAAATCTTACCCTTTTCTCCCTCATACTTCATCATCTTCGGCCACTGGACCTGCTTCAAGTTGCACACAAGGTTCTTGTGCGTCAGCATGACACCTTTGGGCATGCCTGTGGTGCCGCTGGAGTAGGGAATGAGGCAGACATCGTCGGCGTTCACTTCGGGAAGGTCTGCCTCGTGGTCCGCCATCAGTAGCGGCTTCAGTCCATATACACCTGTAGATTGAATACTTTCTATCAACTTACAAAATTAAGTGTAAAGTACGAGGACAAGAAAAATGATAATCCTTTTTTGGCATAAAATATTATTCTTCATACAAGTGCTTACTTTTTTTACAGCAGCCATCTACTAACTCACCAAGAAGATTCTAACCAACCCACACTCATGAGGTTGAGATGTTTTATATATCTTTCAACAGTAGGTGATATTGTAATCATATTGCATTTTCATAATGACTTATGCCAAATTTGAGCCCAATCGAACCAGGAAGACCCACCCAAACAATTCAAACATACGAACACAGGCACTTAACTTATAATTTTGGGGGCCCTTGGCCGGGAGTTCACTTCGACCCATCGTGATCATTTGCGTAATCACATTTTGCCTGCCTACTACAGAGCTTTATCGCTAGATAGTCGATGGAGATTATATTTATGTGATGGATAATGGAGCTCAAGGCGTGCTTTGAATTCCTTTGGTTACAGGATACCCTTCTCGAATCTGTCTGCCGAGGACGTGACATAGGCACTTGCTAACTAATTAGGAACTAACACAGCCACCAAATACCACAAATACCAAATATGGACGTCTCCTATAGGATGACATATAGTACTGACCATCCTGGTGTTCAATATCGCTGCCGACCCAAATCGTGCCCTTGTAGTCCTTGAGAGACTTCGCCACCTCGGTAGCAACGGGCATGAACATCTCGATGGTCGCGATGCATTTTACGTTGCAATCCGTGAATTGCCTTCTCACTTCATCTACAAAAGAAATACATAGGTATCTTAAACATTAAGTTCATATTGTAGGCACGTAAGTTATCAGCGGCGCTTATGAAGTAACTGTATGGGGATATGACATCGATTGCTCAAGTCCGAAATTAAAGGTTCGGAAGGGCATTTCTAACAATAGATATTTTTTTGACTAATCCCAAGAAAATCGTACTTACGCTTCTACTGTTGCATGGTGAGATATATTAAGTAGTAGTCACTTTGAACTTTATTAGCTTGTCCTGGGCTTTTTTACGATTTATCTTGTGAAGCAATCTAAACAGACAGAAGGAAATGCGAGCACGAAAATGCCAAACCCCAAAACAAAAATATTCTGATTTTATCTTGTACTCGAACAACTACTTATGTGAGTACCAACCCATAAGCAATTATCAAGTAAGCAATGTCACTAGCAATTTACGATTATTATTATGTGAACCTTGAACCTGCCACAATTACCTCTTCTATCATAATTATCTCGGCGCTAAGTGTGTTTACACAACAGAGCGTGCTGCTACTACAGATTGTATGAGATATAAGTTACACATGTCATGAGATAAGCATGTCTGTGTGCAGTCTAGAAAGCATATGATATCTTGATATCAGTAGCAACAGATGAATGAAAGGCCTCATTATCATTAAATAATGTATAAATATTTAAGGATTGTGTCCTTGCCGGGATTCGAACCCAGGACCTCCGGCTTCATAGGCAGGGCCACTATCGACCAGTTAAGCTAGGAGGCCGTTGAGCACGTTGGCTCTGGGCAGCGTATTCAGTGTTTTTTTTTAATTGGGAATAATCTCAGTGCATTCGTTTTATGCCAAAAAGTACCTATATAATCACCTATATCTTCAATTTAACAGCAAAAATTGCATCTCTTATCAAGTTCGCAAACGTCCACTTATTATATATTAGGGACTTTACATATCCTAATTCTTTGTGACTTCCTTGTACAGTCAGCATCAAAAGTAGCGGATCAAATTACGTTTCATATGTATCTACCATTCTATAACAGCTTAACAAAAAGTGATGTCTTTAATATAGAACAACTAAGACTGTAAAAGATATTCTTTTGAACGCGAATTCTAGAAATTTATCTATATTTGGAAAAGTTATCTAGAATATCAGATACTTTTGGCGCGTTGTTTCATCCGCTACTTTTGATGCTGACTGTACATAAAGTTTAACTACAGAATATACGCAGGGTCCGCGAAGTGAGCATACCGCAACCCAAGACCCAGAGATCTGTGGTATTGTCTATTTACTAAGTCCTAGCCAAAATAATCTAAACCATAGTTAAAAACAGCTGCTGAATAAATATATATAATAATAAATTAATTTATTCGACCCTGCATGACAAGATCATATACCTGTACCGATTATGAATTAAAAAACTTAATTAAGGTTAGGCATAATTGTGCCTGTTGCTAAGTATTATTTGAGTCATCATAGGTAAAATGTCACAACAGCTAAAATATGACCTTGCTACTGGCAGTAAAAGTGATTATAAAAGCATTATTTGATCACATAAACTCAAATTTATTGATGTTATCAGGTTGCGATTTACCTGAATATCAAATACCATCGTTTTGCTTAGTATTACATACCTACTAAAACTCATTTTACATACGAGTATCTATGTAGAGTTCTTCCTATCAAAGTATGTTCTAATTTTGCACTAGAACGAAATCTAATTTACATTATTAAGTTTTTAATTTAACGTTACAAATTAAATATTTAAAAAAAATAACATGGGTAAAATAAAGGTAGGTAACCATATAACAATGACGCACCAAAGCAATTACTCTGGTGCCTACATTAAATAAATAAAATATCTTGCAAAAAAATTGTCAAGACATGCGCAAATAAATACAAGACGACAAGTGTTACAACGTAACTGCATGTAGGTACCAACTGTAAGCCACTGACCTATTTACAAATAAGAATAGCGTAACTACGGACAAAAACGAATATGTACCTAAAGTAAAACCATCATTGTTACATGTCCTACATGCAGCTCATTATCATTGAGTCAATATTATGGTGGACTTTAGAACTGCATCATTCAATTGCAGCTATTTCGTTCGCCTTTTAAACGTTTCAGCTCTATTTTAAAACCAGCACTGCCTCGATGCTTAATCTAACTAGCGTATGCAAGACATAAGCAGGAACTATAATTGCATTGATCACAAGTCTAGTTAAAGTTTAAGTCCTATATGCAATAACAAAAACTTCGACGTATTTGAAACTCCCTCCGAATACAGAGTTCAAGCTCACCGGTTCGCCAGGTGTTGATTGTCAGGACTAGATGGATCTTTTCTTCGGATATCCGAACGCGCCAGCAACATATAAGCAGCATTAAATTTGTTTATCGCAATTATTATTTAAACCATAGATTATCATGATTATGTCCTTAGAATACATTGTGTTATAAACCAAACGGGGAAGTGAGGATAATCTGGACATCACTATTGCGTTATCCGGATGCACCACTGTGATAACCGCCGTAGAATGAAGAGGTTTAATGAACTTAACTAGTATCACCTATTACATAAGTATCTTACCGGAGGTCGTGGCTAAATAAGATTGGGACAACGTATGCCTGCAGATCAGGCAGGGTGAGATCTATCTTCATAGTGTTTCAATTTCAGACGCCTAACAAGGCCATGTACAGCATGTGATTATCAAACTTATTGCCTAAACCATAACAATTACAAATGCACTCACCAGCAGTGTACAGAGGATTCGCGAACGTCACAACTAAGCCGGCCTTCATAGCTCCGTAGATAAGGACCACGAACTCCGGCAGGTTGGGCAGGATGAGGCCGATCTTCTCTCCTTGCTTCATCTTCAGGGCTCCAGCGAGGCCATTGGCGCAGCGCTCGATCATGAGCTGCATCATGCTGTAGTCGTAGCCACGCCCCGATGCGCCGCATGTCTGGTATTAATCTTATATTATAACATTGATTGCACAGGTTGTTAAAGCTTAAATAACTTAGTAGGTCCTTAGTTAACTTGTATAAGTTAGATTTCTACAATTCCAAAGTATCGAAGATCTCCGAGCACCTTATAGAAACCTTTTCCTAAAAATTTTAGACTACAATCATAACAAAGCGTAAACAATGTATCTGTGATAGGAACTCCACTATAAACCCTACCAAAGTAGAGTCAGTACCTACCAAAGTAGAGTCAACTCTACCAAAAAATAAATACCTACGCTCCCTACCTTTTCTATTTTCCTCGAAAAGAAATAACTAAATCGTAACATAACGGCAAAGTCATACGTCGGTCGCGTGACGCAAGCAGATCACATTCGAGATCAATTTATTCATGCATACAAGAAAAATGTTATTGAGTACAGTTTGCTGTGCGGTGTAAACGCTTGTCGCGTTTCAGCTTATTTCGTTAAAAAAAGCGTACGAGGTTGCTGCACAGCGGAATGGAAGTAAGGATTTACTTATACTCATACTCATAATCTTTATTGCATATCACATTGTATCTAAACCTATTAAATAGAATTGTATAAAACGTGACACCCTGAAGGGCGCAGCAAACAGTTTATTCAAGAGGAGATCGGGTTTTTTGTACAAGATATTATATAATTATTATTTATTGTATAGGTACTTTATTAATTGCAATTATTGGTCGTTAAAAAAATCATTTATTGTATAATAAGCTTTTTACATGAGATGATGTTTTAGTTTTTTAAAGAATTCATTGTCGGACTTCGTGTTATTTATTTCGTTACTGATTTTGTTGAATATTTTTATTGCCATAGAGTTAGGACTTTTAGTTTTTTAGAAGATTAGTGTTTTAAGAAGATTTATTTAATTATCTTGGTAACACTTGCCTAATTTAAAATTACCTTAATCTATACTCTGATATTATATCTGTCTTCGCAATGTATTTTATTACTATTCGTTTATCGGTAAACGTTTGCGCCAGTGACCCACCTAGTGGATTTCACGTCACGCATTTATTTTTCCCCGACCTGCGTAAGTCGTAGTCGGCGTAGCTCTACGAAAGCTCGGCGATAATTTGAAAGTAGAAAACATTGTCAGTGCAAATGCCATTCAGCGGATTTGTCTTGTGGAAAAGTATATTATAGTCATTTTTTTTTCTATTATTTATTTTTTATATTAATACCACTGAAGCAGGTATGCTTCTGTGGCATAATACGTAGTTGATAAACCTGACTTACCTAACTGGATATTGATAACTACATACTTCACAAAAAAACACATTTATATGCTCTACAGAGACTCAGTAGATATGCGGGTATTAAGCAGGAACCGACCTAATAGACTTAAATAGACAATACGAATATATAAATAAATAAGTAAATAGCCAGAAACTAATAATCTCAGTCAAATTCCAAGATAGCATTACAAATCGGGCCAATGGTCAGTAACCTTTGATATTGAGATATCCGATTCTTACTCTACCGATTTCAATTGGCAATATTCCATCCCGCGTAAACGACTTTGAAACAATTCCCAAACATATGTTACCTAATGAACCGCAAAAAGACAGCCGGGAAAAAGGTGTGGCGTTTCGAGTGTATACATATATAGCGCCGCTACTTTTTGAAATCTGTCATTTATTATAGGACAAAAAACGACTTCAAAAAGGATAAAATAAAATATTATCCCTTTTATATATGCGTTAGAAACTGATACTTTTGAAGTCTGTCCAAAGCCAACACGCAGGAAGGTATCATTAAATCGAACTCAGTCGTCAATCTCTTACTTTCCGGCTGTGGACTGTAATGTATTTTTCATGATAATAACGAAAATTATCAATGATGCTCTAATTGCACAGGAAACTGATAAGTTACGACACGAAACCTTGCAAAATATGCAATAAAGCTGGCAAACTGCAGTCGGCATATGCACTGTGCGGGTTAGTTGCATTATCTATTTGCGACTGACTAATCAGCAATTACTACACACCTACGCGTGAAGTCTAGTGGGTCTGTTTATTTACAGTCACTGGGTTTGCGCCACGCTATCAATAGGACGCTAGACTAACCGACATACACACATACGAGTATGCGGACTGGTATTAAAAGTTGGGAAAGTTATGCCTGGAGTAGGACTTTGGAAAAATTACAAGACTTGTATTTATACTCTGCTTTGATACAACATAACATAACAATTGATTTCACCCATTTCCCCTAATTTACCGACTGCCCGATGGTCGAAATACGGAAACTGGGTCATTATCTTAGTTTCAAACAAAACGAAGCGAGCGAACGAATTCGTCAATAAGGATGCATTTATTTAACATGAAAAAATGTGTACACTTTAGTAGTTAACAGATGGGCGCAAAATATCACGGCAGATTGATTATGTTAACACGCTCCCTGCTGGAGAGGTCGAAAAATAATAACAAGTTTGCTGGAACTTTCAGAGATCATTGCAGGCGGCCTTACGTTTTAAACATAATTAACGGTCTCGTTATGTGGACATTACAAGCATGTCACCGATGCTACCTTGGTGCATAAAAATTGCGGAAGAGATGTTATAATGTTATGTTGTATTTTTTTGTCAAGACCGCCGCGTGGCTGCCAAAAGCGTTATACCGTAGCCTCAACCTTCGGATAGGGACTATTTATAATTATCTCGTATCCGTATGGCGGAGCAGTGAACTTTGTACTGCATGTAAATAACTAAATTGATGATCGGAGCAATGCAATGCACGCTATGCACGTGCATTCATTTGCCGCTGTTTGATTAACTATTCGATGCATTGCTTGCATTTAGTTCGTCGCACGCTCATATTAATTAAATTCCTGCAAAATAACTAGGTACTCATATTTACTTACGCAGGAGTATTTTGAACACGAAATTAATAATGCAGAACCCTAAAAACAGCGGATTTTTTAAACCTAAAGGAATAAGACAAGAAAAACTTATAGTATACAAATAGAAGTATTAAATTAAAAGCACTCACCACACAAGGCTTATCCGACCATAACTCGACGTCCCGAAACACGTAATCCGTCAAAGTTTCTTTCCCGATTTCAATCTCACCCCATGTCGAAGTCAAATACTTGCCCTCGACGACAGGGGCAGCCTTCGTAGCGAAGCACCTGTTGTTTAACACATTCCGAAGTATTTTAGTTTTACGGGTCAATTTAGGGGGAGAGTTTAGGATCTTTACAAAATTGCCGCGCAAAACTTTCAAATGAGACATGGTTGCGCGCGAGTTTTCGCGGGAAGGAGCGGCGTACGAATGTGCGGCGCGAGCGCAGACCAAGTATTTCCTTTGGTTGCAGCGAGAGTTCTTGGATGAGCCAGTATAATCGTAACCTCGCAATCCATAATGATTATGCGAAACTAGATAACGCTCTTATACTGGTTTTTTAGCTTTGGGTGTGATTGGAACGAGTCGAGTCTGACGGCCGCACGCCCGCGGGGGCAAGGTCCAACTCTTTCTATATTTTAGCTGAAACCCGTAAAAACAAACAACAATTCTGAATTTTTAGATAAAAAGATTTACGTCAAAATGATAATACATTATAAAAATAACAACAACCATTTATTTGTTTCAGACAAAAATATTCCGCTACCCGTTTATATTGTAACTTGTAAAGACTAAAAATACATATTGAACTGTCATAAATAAAAATCAAATACGATTTGAACACATTTTTTTCATTGAAATCGTAATTATACCTTATCTCTTGTCTATGTATGTCGTATAGTAATGTTACGCTCAGTTTTATAAAGATCTATCAGGAAACAAGACAAACTAAATTTTAATACAGATTTACTGTAAAATTACTATACTCATGAATATTTACAAATCTGAGCGACATAAGTAGGTGTAGGCATATATATACCTACGCTTAGATAATAATTTACTAATTATTTTTACTAATAGCACTATTGTCAGTTTGCTAATGGTAGAAGAGTTGACATTATGTACAGTGCCATTTATACGGATCAAGAACTAATGCAATTTTAGTTATATTGCGGTATTTGGTAGAACGACTGAAATTATTGTACTCTGAAGTGATGAATCGAATATTGCATGCAAGTTCTAGCGCCGTTTAAATTTATACAATTATATAACTTACAACAATTAAAAACTTTAGCCGGTCCATTCAGAAATATTTATTCTGATAAATACTGCACTAGCAAATTCATAAACAAATTTGCAGGTCAACAAGTCTTCTATTATTATCTTAGAAAGAGAAATACTATCTAAATTTAAACTTGGCGTAAGTTTTCTTATCTTGGACAACAACATTTTCGTTGTAAAGTTGATTGATCATTTTCTCAGATGTGATTAGAGCTAATCAAGTGATTAGGCAAAAAGTGTTTCAAGATTCGATTGCTTCATGAAACGAGTCAGATAGTTTCAAAGCTTGAATAAAATTCATTGCAGTTTCACCTTCAGTTTGTTTTTAATAGTGCTACTAACACAATTTATCCTTATAACAAAACAATCAATTTTACTGCACGGTGTGTGTTTCGAAAATATCAAACACAATACCCAAATGCGATCACATTTATTTAAATCCTATACTCCCCAAATTATGATAAATTTTCTTTAAAACGTTGACGTAAACTCGCCAACTTTTAAAAATACCAACCAACAGTCTAAAACTAAATTGGAATAAAAAGTAATCTGGTATATCACATTCAATTTCGTAATTTAAATATACAATTTATACGATATTGCCACTGATATTTGTGACTGTTCCATTAACATTCGTCGCTTCTTGAGGCTTTTTCGATAATCGCTGATGCGTGATGATTTCTCTGAAAACGCCCTCCTGTTTGGCCATGAGTTCTGCATAAGGCCCCTTTTCGACAATCACTCCGCCGTCGAGTACCGCTACTTCGTCGGCGGACTGAATTGTGCTCAATCGGTGCGCTATCGTGAGCATGGTACGGTCTTTGCTTATGTTTTTCAGTGCTTTATCGACTAGGTATTCGGAAAACGTATCTAACGCTGAGGTAGCTTCGTCTAGGATGAGGATTTTTGGGTTCTGGAACAAAAAAAAATAGTAGGCTTTAATTAGTTAGGTAACAAAATCAATATCAGAGCATTTTGTTCGCCTAATTTCTTTGGACACAATGTTGAGAAAGTATCTCGGCATACTATGATATTCCGGTTGTTTGGTAATAGACAGACATCTCTACCAGACTATTAGAAAACGTAGACGTAGACGTAGAAAACGTAGGCACCTTAAACAATAAAGAAAATAAAAATATTTTTATTTTTATTGTAGATGCCAGTAGGCTTTAATCAGTTGGGTATTAAAATCAATATCATAGCTTTTTGTTCGGCTAATTTCTTTGGGAACATTGTTGACAAGTGTCTGTCGAGACATATTATATAGAATATGTGTCGACATATTCTGGTTGTTTGGTATTAGACAGAAACCTCTACCAGACTATTAGAAATTTTTAATACCCTTTAAAAATGTGTCATTCTGTACAAAGGTATTAGGTATTCGATATGTCCGGTGATATTGACGTGTATGGTGCGTATGTTTTCTTCCAAATTTTTTTACGATATCCGGGTATAATAAAATGCATAGTAACGTAACCCTAAAGTGATGCATGATGCGATAGGGCCGAGTTATCAGCGACATGTTAAGCAGGGTTGTAAATTACGCTATTAACGATAGGGCGAAGTGCTGCATATATCACCACCCTGAGTCTGAGATAATGTTATCGATTATTTTGGAGGTGGACTTTGAACTTGCCTAGTTGCGTAGTGTTTATCTAATATCAATGTCAACATTTACCCAAATCTTCAAGTTGCCAGAGTTGTTTATTAAAAAAAGAACCAGATAAAAATAATTTTAAATCTTAGGATTTTCAGCTCTGTATTTAAATTTACGTTACGTAATTCAATTACGTATTTAAATTCAATTAATTATTAACAATTTTAAAATTAATGGTACCTATAGATAATACCGCTAATTAAATTAGCAAAATCTGATTTAAATTGCATAAGCGATCTCATATTAAGTATACCCTTTTCACAAATAATAAGTTATGATTGTTTGGCTTCCTGCTTAAATTATACGTGCTTAATTTCTATCAATTAAAAATGTATAAGATAGATCTTATACATTTCAATAAGCTCATGTTTAATCATAAAAATTTACTACCTTAACTTTAATTGTTTTTAGTTCGTAACCCAATTAACTTGGCCAGTGGCGTCTACATATCAAATTCAGAGTCCTCTTAGTTGTGGGTGTGTCATAGCGTCACAGTATTTGTATACTTATAGGTACATCACATTAATTTATTGTAATTGTATCTTTGCGTGTTCGATAATTGCTATTGGTTTTGTTTTGATAATAAATAAAAATAAATTCATTTACAGAACGATTTGGTTTTGTAATTATTTACTTTAAAACAATGTCGAAGTCAAATACCGACGATGTCATACCTACATAGATCTTTCAATGTCGTGCACAATTCAACTTATGACCCGTGTAATATTTATTGAATATTTAAAACCACAACAAATAAACAATGGGATAAAAAAAATACCGGCCCTTTGTCCTCTTTGGAATTGGGTCCAAAATATTGAACTTAATTTTTTAGGTCTCCAGAGTTTTAAAAGTTTCGAAGACAAACTCAGCACACGACGAACTCGGCAGTTTTTTAAAGGACTAGTTTTTTATAGTACTTTTTCACAGTAGAATTGTCTTTGTAGACCTAATAGTTTCCGAGAACCTAATAGTTGCCTTTGAAAGTCTATAATTTTTTCGAACTTAAATTAGTATGGTAAGTAAGTGCAGTCAGTATACACTTTTGTTTCAGGCGATGCCGCTTAGCACAATTGCTGATTTGGCCCGGTAGCCACGAAATTTTTCCATTGAAATATCATTAAATTGTTTATGCTATGGTAATTTCAAAATGAGTCATTGAACTGGCTGGTGGCAGCACAGCACTGTCGCCGCCCACTAGCTCGTGTACATGTGGTGTCGTGGTTCTGTCTGGACGTGCCAGATCAAATGGTCTCACTACTAAGTTCTCTCTTCTGCTGCCTCACTGCGTTAACCATTCTGCTAACTCACTGATCTGGGCAAACGATTGGTGGAAGTTCGTAAAAGGACAACACTCGAAAGCTCTAATCAAAGGGTTCAACAGCAAAACTGCTAAGGAGCTTCTAGGGCTCAAAAGACACAAAGCCTGCGCGGTGACCAGAATTTTGACTGGACACTGTAAATTGAACAAACACATGTTTCAAATTGGAAAGAAACAAGACGCGACATGCAGGTTCTGCCATGAGTCAGAGGAGACTGCAATGCACATTCTCTGCTCCTGTGGACCACTAATGTCAAAAAGAAGTACCCACTTAGGGCGGCACGTATTGCAACCCTATGAGGTACAGAACATTACGGCCTAAAGAACCTGGAATTTCCTGGATTCAACGGGCATCAATAATGAACTTTAAAGGGCTGTCACAATAGATTCGACGTGGCAATCAAAGGCCCACAAACTACAATAATAATAATAACTCACTGATCTGCCCATCGTCAAGGTACTTACCTTGACGATGGCACCTGCTATGGCGACGCACTGTGTCTGTCCGCCGGCGCGCTCACACTGCGCTACCATCCGTTAGGGCCGCCGCTACGCACTAGCCCATGTAAATGTGTCACGTACGAGACACGACGTACGAGACGTACCTCAACAACGACGTACGAGATCAAAAATAATGGTCTCGCTACTATGGTCTCTCTTCTGCTGCCACCTGTGTTAACCATTCTGCTAACTCACTGATCTGCCACCTGTAAGTATCACCTTGACGATGGCACGCGCTATGGCGACGCGTTGCTTCTGTCCGCCGTGTGCACCAACGCTGCGCGACCAACAGTTGTTGACAACACTCGGAACTAGGTTGTGTAATTGTGCTGTTCGGTCTCAAATAGTTTCACTACTGTGTTGTCTATTCTTCTGCCCCCTGTAAGTATTACCTTGACAATGGCACGCGCTATAGCCACGCGCTGCTTCTGTCCGCCGCTGAGCTGTCCGCCGCGCGCGCCCACACTGCGCGACCATCCGTTGCCGGCGCCGCCGCGAACCAGCTCATGTAAATGTGCTGTCCGCGCTGCTGCTAGCCACGCTGGCATTTTCTAAAACAATGATAACTTAAGTGCACATAAGTCTTTGGTTTTTTGTGGGTGTTACTTTGGATAGAGTCCATAGAGGTTTGAAACTCTTTAAACAAAACGTGTATGATAAAAATGAACTTAGTTGTGTTAGTGATAAATAATTGTGATCACCGTCGATTACTGAATTAGAAAAAAGTGGCTGTGACATAATCGAACAGACAGACGCACATGACGAATCTATAAGGGTTCCGTTTTTTGCCATTTGGCTACGGAAACCTAAAAATCGTTCCTAATCACCGATTCAATTTCACCGCGTATATTTTTCTTAAGACTGTACAGTCAGCGTCAAATACTTCGTAGCAGTCAATGTGGCCAAATAGTTCGGTACACCATACTAAATATATGGTGTACCGAACTATTTGGCTACTTTGACTGCTACGAAGTATTTGACGCTGGCTGTACATATAGTCTTAATAAAAATTCGTGCCTCGAATTTGACAGCTGATGTAGATGGCGCTGTACGCAATACAATATATCGTATATATCTCAAATTATCTAAATAACTCTGATTATCTAAAATTTACTTTATACAAACCAGGGCTTCTAAAACATAATGGCGCAATACAGCGTGATCTATTTCAACCAAAACCAAACTTAGTTTCGTTTTTTTTCTGAAGAGGTAGGAGGACGGCCGATTCTCCATACAATCGTAGTCCCCATTTTCCTCTCTGGATATCGACATTTTGGGAAATATTGTAACATAATTTGTACCATAGCTATGCCCCTACGTTTGTTTTTTTTTTTCGATATTTGTATTATTATAAAAAAATAGGAGCGAAAAACAAATTTCATACAAAAATGTCTCAAAATAATTTCAATAATGTTAATATCCAGAGAGGAAAATGAGGACTACGTTTGTATGAAAAGGTGATTTCGCGCGTGTCCTCCACTTCCGTCTTAAACTACATCTCTTCTACTATCAATAACTCTTTAATATAACAGCTCGCACCGATAATGCTATAATATGAAAAAAAAATGCATTGAATATAAAAATACTTGCGCGTGACGAAATGATACTGGATGCCCAGTCCTAATAGACGCTCTCAAAGCTCTGATATACGACGATTTAGTTCCATTGTTGACTATTCGGATATAAAAAAAATCAATCGATTGATCAAATACCACAATTTAAAGGAGCGAGATCAAATGATTATGAACTTACCTTATCTTTATCCATCTCATTTAGTTCTTCGGCATCTTCTAATTCATCTAACGATCCGTATAAAATATTATCCTTTATTGATCCACTAAATAACACGGGTTCCTAGAACATACATCAGGTGTCAATTATCTTATACCCAAAAACATAATTATCAAGGCACGAACTTAGGTACCCATACAATTTTTTTATGAAATGCTAAATATAACCAAATGTTCAAATTTGGCTCGCACGATTATCGTTGTAATATGAAACTATTCCAAAAAATAATTTCTATGTTTACTGACTGACATAACTAATAATACTCCTCAACCAAACAGCATTCATCTCCCTAATATCCACTCCGTCTAGCAATATCGTGCCTTCAACTGGATCATATAGCCTCAATTTAAGTGATGACTGATGATAATACTTTTACCGCACCTTGACCAACCGACTAGGGCTTCAATGTAAATGCAGGTTTATGGCCACAAACTAACATGGAAAGTTAAATAAAATCTTATACGGATGTTTACCTGACTAACGTAACCAATATGACTCCTCAACCACACGGGATCCAACTCCCTAATATCCACTCCATCCAGCAATATCCTGCCTTCAACAGGGTCATATAACCTCAATATAAGTGACGCTACAGTGCTTTTACCACAGCCTGACCGACCGACTAGGGCTAAAGACCGTCCTGGGTGCAAGTGTAGATTTAGGCCTTTCAGTAGCGGGGCGCCTTGGTAGTCGAACTTTACGTTCTCTAGGATTATCTCGCCTTTTGGGCGCTCTTTGGGCCTTAGGCCTCCTGTAACAAAAAAGTTTGGTGAAATAACATTACCTAGATCATTTCCACAAGTTAGATGAATTATTTAGTAAAATGTGATACAGTTGTTCGCGACATTAAAAAAAGGAAAAATTAATGAAGTCACTGAAACAAGTAAATTAATTATAAAAACAAAAACCCGACTGCTACAAATATTTTTCAAATGGTTTTATTACTAACTTTCATTGGATAACCATATTGCTGTTAAAAAAACCCTCATCTGTCAAAATCCATCCAGCTGTTCGAGATGTAGGGCGTGTCAAAGACATCGACATACGTATACTGGCTTCTTGGATAGCGAGCGGCTGAAGATTTTGTTTTAGTATATTTACCATTTGAGAAACTTCCTTACCTGTGGTAGGTATTGCCGGCTCCCTATCAATAATATCCCACAGCCTAGTAGCGGCTCCCATCCCCTTATTCAGCTCCGTATAGAAACTGCTCAGCCCTCCTATACTGATGCCGACGTACGCCGCATACAGCAGGAAGGAAGTTAGGTTGCCGACCGTCAATTGTTCTGTGGCAACCATACCGCCACCGTAGTACAGGACTAGGATAATTATCACGTTGCCAGAAAGACCGGTCTGTAGAAAAAAGAAAGACTTGATCAAAGAAACGTAGGAAAGACGTTAGGATGCCGACATTGCCGACTGTCAAGTGTTCCGTGGCAAGTATACTGCCTCTGTAGTATAAGACTAGACTAGGATGAATATCAATTTATCACGTTTGCAGAAAGACCGGTCTGTAAAAAACAAAGGTTCAAAGTATAGTTTCTATTTTTCTCCGTGAGCTTCTACGGATTATCGTCTTATCTATTGTTTAAAAACGGCAAAGGCGCGTGCCACTATGAAAAAATGGTCAAGCCGCATAGGTAGCGTTTATTGAATTACTACTCTATTAAGCACGGAATAAGATTCATTATGAACTAATACAGAATTCTAACAGAATAGCTGTCTGATCTCTATTGGTGCGTCTAAGGTAGGCGACTAAACGCTCTCAAACCAGCTTAACTTGTGACACTGCGATCCGAAACAAAGATACGTATTCGAAGACCTCACTTGCACTGGTAATGCGAGCGCACGGCTAGCTAGCGCCAAGGAAGCAATGTTATGTTTCTCGAGGAGCAGGTAAAAAAAGCAGGGCCGGATTTTCACACAAATATATTTGGGTGGTTTTACGAAATAACGCTAACTCTTCAGACTTCTAACAAACTGACACTGTTTGTATGGTTTGCTTGAAAGAGTTAGCGTGATTTGACTCTAAACGATATGCATATTTTGTTTTATATTTATTTATTTTATGCATACACTATTATGTATAGGTATGTTACTTTTTTTTTGTTGACTCATAATATAAATTTGTATAAATGTTTTACTAAATGTGTACTCTATTGTAAATAATATCTTTATTTTAGTGTACATAATTATAACATATAGGTCTATTTTAACATTAGTAGTACGGGATTGTTGAATGGATATACATATTTATTACTATTTTAC
Source organism: Cydia pomonella (assembly GCF_033807575.1). Classification (NCBI taxonomy): domain Eukaryota; kingdom Metazoa; phylum Arthropoda; class Insecta; order Lepidoptera; family Tortricidae; genus Cydia; species Cydia pomonella. The sequence goes on along the minus strand of NC_084717.1, from coordinate 10,542,521 downwards.
CATTGTTTTATTGTTTATTTAAAATTAGCCTGTTTAAAGTTTAAAATTAGCAAACAACGGTTTAAACAGTTGATTATAAAAATGAGTATATCTCGTTATTATTGTAATTACACAAACCCATTCTGTTAGATGTGTACCTACTATTTAAATAGTGTTATGTTTTATCTCTTTAAATTAAAGAACGTAAAACCACCCAAATATATTTGTGTGAAAATCCGGCCCTGTTTTTTACCTGCTCCTCGTGAAACATAACATTGCTTCCTTGGCGCTAGCTAGCCGTGCGCTCGCATTACCAGTGCAAGCGAGGTCTTCGAATACGTATCTTTGTTTCGGATCGCAGTGTCACAAGTTAAGCTGGTTTGAGAGCGTTTAGTCGCCTACCTTAGACGCACCAATAGAGATCAGACAGCTATTCTGTTAGAATTCTGTATTAGTTCATAATGAATCTTATTCCGTGCTCAATAGAGTAGTAATTCAATAAACGCTACCTATGCGGCCTGACCATTTTTTCATAGTGGCACGCGCCTTTGCGGTTTTTAAACAATAGATAAGACGATAATCCGTAGAAGCTCACCGAGAAAAATAGAAACTATATTAACGTAGGAAGGAAGTTAGGTTGCCGAATGTTAACTGTTCCCTGGCCACAATGCCGCCCACGTAGCACGCTCCAACAGCCCGTAAAAGCTGCCGACGCAGAATATTTTGCATTTAATTTTATTTTCATTAATTTCCTAATAATGGTGGAAGCTAGTAACTATCTATACTTTTTTTTAGCTGTAGAAAGAAGGAAAGCGATCTTGACGTATCTTTTTATTAAAAAACACTTTTGAAAAATAAGTCACATTCATATGTAAGAACTACATAGCATATATGATAATTTACATGCCTTTGGTTTCATAAATTAAATTTTTTCATAAAATACATAGTTACAAAAATTTTAAAGATATTTTTCAATAACAAGTCATGTCAAGATTGTTTATCTTTATTCTAATGCTAAAAAAAACGAAGTATAGAGTCGGACCAACCTAACTCTGCATGGCATTTGTCTAGGTAATAAGAACTCCTCAGTCTGTAAAATACCTGTAAATAGCCTGTAAATATACCGATGCGGGACCATATTTATATTGGACTGTATTGCCTAGGTAATAAGAACTCACCAGCCCGTAAAAACTGCCGACGGCGAGCGACTCCTTATACGCCAGCTGTAGAACCTTCTCTATCCGCTTCGCGTATGACTCGCCCTCTGCCTGCTCTTTGCTGAACGCTTTTACTGTTTTTATGTTCGATATCTTCTCTTCGGCGAGCTGAAATAGATTAGGATGAAATAAATTTCACTGATATGTGTTAAATTAGTTAAATATCAAAAAGTGGCGGCATCTTACCGGGCATAGGCTAAAGGTTGTGGCCTTTGGCCTTTGATCTATTAGATGGCGCCAATTTTTGATATTTAACTAATTTAACATATATCATTGAAAGAATAAGGATCAAAGTCAAATGGCGTTCTAAGTTTTAATCATGTGTCGAAAGATGGCAGTAAATTTACTGTGGCTACAAAGTTTTCTTTGACAATTTCCCTCTATTTCAAATTATCGTTTAAAGCAATTTTTTAAACATCGTAGCGCTTTTTTAGATCACAATATGGTTGCTAAAATTTTAATAAGCTATCTTGAGGCTTTTCTCTAGTCACTTAATCGATTCAAAACCTGATTTTTTGGCTTTCGCTCGATGGAAGAAAATCACAAACACAAGTCTATAAAGGCACCTTAAAGAATTATAACAGTTTTTTCCCAAATACTAAAAATATGAAAATTGCGTCTAAAAAACAACTATTTTTGTTCGATGTCATTGACTACCTTTTCTTTTGTAAAAATAAAATCATAAAATAAAATTCAAAAACATGATATCCACGATCCCAGACACGCACATTAGCCATCTCGCTCACGTTTTCGCTCAGTGAGAGTGAGAAAAGAACCTGAGCCCACAGGGCCTTAAGATCTATCATCCTATAAGAGGGTCAGATGTTTTTTTCAAGTGTTCTCTGTAAAAATCCCTCTAAGTAGGTCAATGGGTAGCATCCTAACTGCTCTAAACATGCCATCAAGTGCAACTGACTGTTTTGCGGAATATATTATTATGGAGTACTGGGTATCAATATTACTGAGTACTGTTAACAAAGGGAAACCATCGACATAAGTATAGCAGCAATTCTTTTTAGTTAAAGTGGATAGCTCAGTTTGATCTCGTACTTTATATGTTATAAATGTTATAATTACTGACCTCACTAGTTTCTGCTAAGCTGTCCTGCAGTTGCCTCGTGATATTCCTCACGAAGCGACCGTATATGACGGCTAGCACCGACACGGGCGGCACCACGCATAGACCGATCATCGCCAACGATGGTGACATATAGATCTATGGATTAAAGGGTAATTTCTAGCACATGAAATGTTAAAACACACATGTGCAATTTGAATAACATTATTTTTGCATAAAATGATCTCTAAGATTTATAGATGATAATTTTGCATAATTACAGATTTTTTTAAATAAGTATATAATTATTTTATATTATAACTTTAGTCCTAGCTAGTTAGCTAAAATTACTTGCAATACAATTTTTAGGGTGATGTGTTCCTACTCGTATAACTTGAATGTAACTATGTACCACGGTATGCAAAAATAATTTCTGAAAGATTTCTGAAATACATTCTAGTTTACTGGTGCATCTGACAGGTACACCTATAACACTGTTATGAAGGATATGCAATCAGTCTGTCTATATGCTAGACAGCCTGTATCCATCCTCATCCAAATTACATAACAAAGTATCTTGAAAAACATAAATCATGATGAGTACCAACTATTTCAAGAAATTTTATTTTTTATGAGTAATATTTCAAAGATAAGATAAATAATAGACAGAGCATCAAAACTAACTATGTCAAGATATGATACATTGTAATGTTTTTATCATTCAATAAAAAGTGTTCATCTTTCATATACTGGAACACAGTATCTATTCATTTACTTTTAGAGTTAAATAACTACTAGGTGCTACATACACCTATTTACATACATTAATATTTAAAAGGATTTATATAAATGTATGTATTTATTTATGTATGTATTCACCATCATGCCAGTCCCCGCTCCAACCATAAACAGTGATCTCAGGCCATCACTGACATTCTGGCTAAGGTTGCGGCCCACCAACTGTGTGTCGGCTGATAGCCGGTTCACAAGCTCCCCGGTGGATGTTTTACCGAACCATGCGGGTTCCTGCCGCAATATTGAATTGTAAACTTGTTTACGGAGAGCTTGTGTCATTCTCTGCCCTGCAAATAGAAAGGGGTAATATTATAGAAGGACTAGTAGAAGCACATTCTTTTAATAGGGTCTGATTCTAGTAATAATAAATGACTTATTTTTAAAATTTAATTATTATTATTATATAATTATAGGCGAGCAGCTATTTAGCTGATGAGCCTATGTCACACAGTGTCCTGTATTATACAGTTCAAAGTTTGTAAAGCCGTATCACATCACTAAGTAACATCAGTCTAACTTATTGTTTAAAAGCCACTTGTCCAATCTGTTTTTAAAAACATTGACCGAGGGAGCAGTTACAACACTATCCGGTAAAAGGTTCCAAACAACAAATGTAATTACAAATGTAATTTAGTTTATAGTTAGTAATTTGTAGTTGGGAATTAGAATTTTAATTATAGCCAATTTAATTATATTAAATTACATTAAGAAACAGAGTTAATCAACAATAATCACCATAGTAATGAATATCAATGACATTTCTTAAACTTTATGATCTTTTAAAGAAACTCTAATAGTATTACCTGATATAGACATAAGATACACTCTTCCAAAGTTACATAAGCCTCCAATAAGGAATACTCCGCAGAGCATCAAACAGAGTGTATCAAGTTTTTCCCTTGCTCCTGCCAGATCATTTGTACTACTGTAGATTATGTCCAGGACTTTGCCCAGAGAGAATGGGACGGCCATGGTCACACTTGATGATATGATAAGGAATCCAATAGCACCTAGAAACAGTTCATAAAAATGAAGACAAGACAAGACAAAGCATTTATTGCAATCATATTAAGTAAGTACACAAAATAACATAATATGTACCCTGCAAGGGTGCAGCAATCTTATAACTAAATAACTAGTACAAAGATTTACATACAATTATTTGAGATCACAGCAGTACTTAAGAGCTAAGTTACCTACCTAGTTAAGTGACTCTTAGCATAGGTATTAATTTAACATTCCATTATCAAAAAACTCCTGCAGCGTATAGAAAGATTTGTCTTTTAGATGTATATTAAGTGCTTTATTGAATAATTTTGGATTTTCTATTTCTTTTGGAAGTTTATTAAAGATTTTTATGCACATCATGTGTGGTCCAGAGTGAAATATTTTAAAGATAGAAGTGGGCAAGGAAAGATAGTTATTTTGGCAGAGATTTAATGGTTTTGCATGTCCGTCTTTTACTTGTAGGAAGATAGAGCTGTGTAATTTGACAATCATAAATGTATTTGTTTAATCTAACTGAATATTTGTAGTAATTTTGACCACTAGTCTGAAATCTCTTGTAATACTCTCAGTACCATCAGTAGTTGTATTAATTGGAGTGTTAGATAATATATATTCTCACCACCACCTCACTTAAATGCAAATGATGCAAGAATTGAAATGTATGTTGATATGTAATTATGTATACAGTTATATTTTTAAATATTTACCAGTCAGAGTCCATTTTTCAGGAGCTGCTAATCCAAATAATCGCTTCAATTCCGAAGACTTTAATTTTACATTTATTTTCTTAGACCCAGTAATAGTAGAATTTACTTTCGACGTTTCAATCGGTTCGTTCTTAGTTTTAACGTCCACTTGGCTTGAATAATACCTCGTTTTCGTATTAAATAAACCATTTCTACTGTGCGAAGCCCTTTCGTAATAATTCCTAAAGACTGGGGCCTTGTGAGAGAAATATAACCTGTGACCGCAGTGATGACACAAATGCTTGGCAATAGGTAAACCAAACAATACATTTGTACGCCTACTAGATATTCTAACGTTAAAATTTACGAGCAGTCGTTGCAACATTTTATAATTTTTAAACTTTATTCGAAATGAAAATAAATAATTTCCCCTGACATATCACTTGTCATTGTCAAATGTTACCTGTCATTCTGTCAATCTCCACATCTTGTCTTGTGATGTGTCAATGTCAAAGTCTAACCAAAGAGTAGAAAATTTTACATTCGATACAATTAATCGATTGCTTTAATCGGTTAATTATCAACAAAGAAAATGTCATAGTCATATACTTACTACACAGCACAGTGACTTTGTCAGTAGAAAACGGCGGCTTTAAAGGATCTTCTTTTCTCCAGTGTCACGAACTATAGGTACAGCAGCAGACGTAGCTAAAGTGGTGCGGTGTTCCAAATGACTGGAGCACACTCTTATTTTCTTAATGATAAAGTCGTGTTCAGTTCAGTTGAACACCTCGGCCGCTTAGTAATTTTTGATGTATCTAAGTAAGTAAGTAAACACTTTATTGTACGAGAACAAAGAAACATTGATTACATCAGAAATAACATATCATCTATACGGTTTTTTTTACAGGAACGCACAGTCGTAATGGCGAACACAACTTTAAAATGCTTTTTTACTTGGGTATGGATAGTTTTGGATAAAATAATAGATTTAATATTCGGCCTATATTGGGAAAGCAAGAAACAATTTATAGCAGACCTGAGTAAGAAACATGCTTTCCTGGCTGAAAGTGCAGTTTCCCTGGCGAAGAAGATAAAAGAAAAACAGTTGAAGTCGGAAGACCTAGTCAAAGCCGTCATTGAAAGGATAAAGGAGGTAATTTTGTTGTGGTAATAAGAAGGTACACTTTGTTTGCTAATTGGTAAATGGAAATACGTCAAATCTATTTATGGTTGCTTAGGTTATGACATGTTTTTTTACATTACCTATTTTTTTTTTTTTTTTGTTACTTTATTACAAACTGAAAAAGATGTCATATACTAAAAAAAATATTGATATGGGTATCTCCGTGAGCAAGTGGCCTTAGTTCACATAGAGCTCAGATATAATTAGCCAGACCAATTGGAGGGGCCCAACCATCCCCCAGACCCACATAAAGTTTATACGTGTGTGTATATGTGAAACTTTATGTGGGTCTGGGGGATGGTTGGGCCCCTCCAATTGGTCTGGCTACTTACAAAATGGTTTGTAATAGTTCCCTGAGTATCATATAAAATATAAAGAAATCAAGAAAGAGAATATACGTAAATGTACAATATCTTTTTGACAGCTTTAAAGCGTCTGGTAAAAGTTACCGCTGGCGGAAATGGTCTGGTAATTTTGACTATCAATTTTTAACAATATTTTCTAAAACATACATAAAAATCAGCCATGACAATTTTAAGAAAAGTTAGTATTGTTTTTACCAACCTTAGGCACCTTGTACCGGACAAATGGCCGTCGGGCCAATATAGTAAGAAGTAGAGAAATGCTTAGCCGAGAGATTAGAAAGACACCTGGCAAAACACAACATGTTAACTACGCAGCAATACGGTTTTAGAAAGGGAAAAAATACTTCAAATGCTGTTATCAACTTAGTAACGGAAGTAATGTCTAATCTTAATAATGGTTATAAATGTGGCGGAGTATTCTGTGATCTGACAAAAGCGTTCGACTGTGTCGATCATAGGATACTTCTCGACAAACTAGAATATTACGGAGTTCGTGGCTCTGCACTGAGTCTCTTTGAGTCATATTTAACTAATCGCATTCAATATGTGGAAATATCGTATGGAGATTCTGAAAGCATAGCTCGTTCTGAAGAAGCTGTAGTAAAATACGGGGTCCCTCAGGGCTCTGTTCTTGGCCCATTATTATTTCTAATTTTCATAAACGATTTACCTCAATCGCTAACCTATGGAACACCTTATCTATACGCTGATGATACCAGTATAATTTTGAATGCGACCACCACCCATGAGTTTAATGCAATGATCATAAAATGCTGGGAACAAATAGAAAATTGGTTTAGTAACAATGGCCTTAAAATCAATCACGAGAAAAGTTATTACACTATATTTCGACGTAGCCCTCAAAGTATCGACTTCGACTGTGATGTACCAATACAGAAGGCCGAATGTATTAAATTCCTAGGGGTGGAACTCGATCCTTATCTGAGATGGACCAACCAGATAGAATCCGTATGCAAAAGGTTGGCTAGTGCATGCTACTCTTTAAAAAGTCTTTCTAAAATAGCTGACGTAACTATACTAAAAACTGTGTACTTTTCCTACTTCGAGAGTATTATCAGATATTGTATAGAAGTATGGGGTAACGGAACGAACATAAACTCTATACTACTTTTGCAAAAAAAGGCGCTACGAATTATTACAGGATCTAAAAACATACCAGTTACTCATCGTAATATGTTTATAAATCACAAAATCTTTACCGTTACTGCATTGTATTTATATCGAATATGTGTGTATATCTATGTCAATCAAAATAACTATAGGAAAGCTGAAGAAACTCATAATTTTAATCTCCGAAATAAATCGAAATTTGTTCAGACTAAATCTAACTTTATCCACTTCAATAACAGCCTTAACAATATCGCAATCAAAATTTTTAATAAATTAAGTACCGACATAAAACAATGCAGTAATCTAAAAACCTTTGACATAAAAGTAAGAGATTATTTTATAAATAGACCATTCTACACTATTGACGAATATTTTGCCAACGCACTTGATTAAACTGTTCTATGGATACATTGTAAGGTTCACTTTTTATTATAATAATATTTGACATTCATATACCACAAGATTGATGTAATATATTGTAAATAATTGTATATACCCGTATAACTGTATTTGCATGTACATGTACTTATCGCAAATAAAATAATCTGAATCTGAATCTGAATAGCAAGTACCTATGCAGACATTACAAGTACACACTAACACTATATTATCCCAAACATTTTATTCATGAGAAAATAATTAAGGTCTGGCGGCTCTGGTATCTTGGACTGACAGGTTATGGGCCGCGGTGTCGTTCACGAAAACATACAAGCCACTGGTCACTTTTGTATTACAGTCCCTAGGTTTAGCGAATTAGATTCTTAGTGCAATTCTTAATTATTGGGGAGCGTATAATTTTGGCCATGTTAGAGTTTAACACAAGGCTTCTTTATTAATGGAAAAGGAATGAAATAGAATAAGTTGTCGAGTGTTAAAAACTTTGTCTTATTTTTACCCATGGCTTATATTTACCCCACCTGAGCTTACTTATTCGACCCTTTACAGGTGAACCCCATAATAAACGCTGTAACGGAAGACCGTTTTGAAGCAGCTATAGCCGACGCCCGGGAGGTGGACAAACTTATAACGTCAGGTCTTTCCGAGGAAGAAGCAGCTAAGAAACCGTTTTTGGGTAGATAATAATGACCAAACATGAAAATTACCTTGGTTCTAGGAATATTAAACTCGGCATCAGCTTTAATGCATAAACTTAAACTACTTACTAACTAACGCAACAACTGATAAATTGAAGTTGATAAAAATAGTCACTATTTTATCCGATAGAATAAAAAAAGTTTTATTTGACGTGTCGGTCGAACCTATATCCAATAGCCTGTTTTGACCTCAGGAGTCCCATTCACAACCAAGGAGAGCCAGTCTGTGAAAGGGTACCGCTACACTTTGGGCTTATGGTGGCGACGAGAGCTCCGGGCAGACGAGGACAGCGAGTCCGTAGCCTTACTCAAGGCTGCCGGGGCTATTCTGGTGGCTCTTACTAATGTACCAGAATTATTGGTTTGGTAAGTTAATAGAACATCCAAACATGGTTGAAGAATTGGCTGTGGTGCCTGTGTGTATCACAAAATTAAGTTAAGTGTTCGGGCATGCTAGGTTCACGAACAGCTCGAAGCAGCAATTTAGATTATATTATTGAAGTCAAACAAAGACAAGTTGGCAGCGATATTCATAGTCCGGACGGTGCACGGGTTATTTTAAACGTCAAACTTCTATGAAATTATGATGTTTACTTGACACTTTCACCGTCTGGGCTATCAAAATCGCTGTCAACTTATCTTGGTCTGGCTCTACAGTCGTTGCGTGGTAACTCAGTGATGGGTGACAGTGCAAACCATAGGACGGACCACGTAGTCCGTGCCGTGTGCAAAAACATTGATCCTTCGAGCGAGTTCAATTACCAACACTGGCCAATTAGTCTCAATGTAGGCTAATATTCTACTCACAGAGGAAGATCAGCAAAAGGATCGAACTGCCTGGCATGATGAGCTTTAGCCTAATATAGACGTACACACTCTTACTTAATAATCAAAGTTGAAACCTCCTTTTTCCGCCAGGCCTGAGACCCGTAACCCCGTATACGGAATGACAAACAACCCACACCACACTGGCCGATCCCCCGGAGGATCTAGCGGTGCTGAGGCAGCCCTTACAGCGTGCTACGCTACTCCAATTAGTTTGTGTAAGTAATTCAAACATTTTGCAAAGAGCTTAGAGCAATATTACTACTTGCCGCAATAGTAGCGCGGTGCAGATGTTTTTTTTTGTACCACGACGGTGTGAAACAAGCTTACGGTCCGCATGATGGTAAGCAGTCTCCGTAGCCTATGGACACCTACAACTCCAGAGGTGTTACATAGTTTTTTCAGAGGCTATCACATCTGCTCATAATAGTTTTCTTTGCTATAAAGTGCAGGTGCAGGGTGCCACACTCTGACGGGCATTTAACATAAAGAACAGGCGCTAGATATCAACATACTTAATTTCGTTTTCATTCAAGGTTCGGACGTGGGAGGTTCAATTCGTATGCCAGCTTTCTACTGTGGCATGTTCGGACACCACAATACACCAGGGACCACTAGCATTAGAGGCAAGCAATTTATTATATTATAAAATTGACCAAATAATTAAGCAATTCAAAATCCAAACAAATTAACTAAGTATGGGATGGAAAATCTACACCAGTTCTTGGTAATGGATATCCAAGAGGGACTTAAATATATTTTAATTGAAAACATGCTGACGGTTGTGGCTCTAACAGATTTTTGCAGTCGGACAGTACCCGGTAGGCCACCCGCGGGAGACAGCGGATCCGACTAGCTACTATAAGTAAGAATTATACTTAAGATGAGGAAGTAATTCCTTTTATTCCAGGAGTGATATTCCACAAAGGCGACGAAGAATCTATGATTAGTCTTGGTTTCATCACAAAGCATGTGGAGGATTTGGCTCCGTTGAACAAAGTTATCGCTGGAAATAAAGCACCTCTTTTAAAATTAGATCGTAAAGTTGATATCAAGGTAAAATCGCATGAAGTTTATTCTTTACCAGAACTCGGCAGGGGTGAGCAATTTTTACGTCAATAATGTCAAGTATAGATATTAATATACCTTAAAAATAAATAGTATTAAAAACAAATTAAACATAATTAAACTAAAATGACAACGCATTACGTACAAAACTAGTATTAGGTACTACGTTTATTTATTCAAGATATTTAATTCAGTTGAATATGGCATCCATAACAGTTTTTTTGCGTATCTAAACGGGTTCGATATAATATCATATCACTTGATTCACTCTCATAGTAGCATATGGAATATGGATATGCATATTATTTAAAGAGGTTTGCTTAAAAGCTTGCTATAAAATGCATTCGTTTTGATGGCGACGTAAAGCTCATAGCAGAAAGGCAGCCTAAATAAAATGATTTCATTCGTTATTAAATAACACCACATTTACCATTGATTGACAAGGTATGTCCATGTTATGCAAACACTGATAACAGCTCACCCCAGCCGAGCTTTATTTTGTACATATTTAGCTCTGCTCCTATTCCTAAATTTAATTAAGATTGTGATTTTTATGTTTCTCAACATTATAGGATATACAGTTTTACTATATGGAAAAATCCAAAGACTACCGAGTCACTCCAATCAAGCCGGAGCTTAGAAGTGCTATGGCCAAGTAAGTGAAATCTGATATGTGCTGTAACTAACAATTTCTGTTAACCATCAGACCACAAGATAAATGACAACACATGTAGAGACATAAAATGTAGTGCATAATTTAATATAAGCGCCTAACCGTACCTTTTGTGCCTGACGTTTTTTCAACAAAATTCTTCATTAAGTAAATGAATTTTAAATAGTTTGAACAAGGTTGTACCAAGGGTCCTTTTCGAAATTAAAGCCGTTTGAACTTTAAACAACTATAATTATCTCCCAAACAAGTCTCACAAACAAGATATAAAAATACACACTTGATGTTCTAAGGCAAACAGTCGTTAGCTAGTTTGAGCAGGTGACAGCGCCATCTCTCGGTGCATTTGGAAACTAACCACCACGATATGTGTGATTAAAGTTATGAATTGGACATACCGCCCACCAAGGACCGAATGTCCTTTCTGACTGTCTACCATTGCAACATTAGCTATTCTATGCTTATATTACTTATGCTACATATTCACTGTTAGATACAACTAGCAGCTATTACATCTATGACAAAGGTTTATCTCTCTAATAGTCTTACTATTGCATTGCACACTTATTCACTTACTGGTAATACACAAATTTTAGAAGTGGGGCGTTTTATCACGGAGTTCTTACATTTCAAAGATACCACTCTCGTTAATCCATCTGAGCCAGGATATTTAGTGAGGATTTTACCAAAAAGCCACTTACTAGGAGGTAAATCGTCTTCCTTCACCAAAACTATGTTCCCGATTTCCGGTTCAGGGGTCTTGAAGGCCCACCTGTAACGATGCATGAGATGGGTAAGATATTCATTCGACCATCGTCTCCAGAAATTCTGTAACATTTCTTGAGTGATCTGCCATCTTTTTAAAGTACTTAGATTACAGTTCTCATAATTTGCCTCAGGGATCGTCACAAGTGGTTCTCCTACCAAGAAGTGACCTGGGGTTAAAGGAACGGCCTCTGTTGGATCATTGCTCAACATGGACAAGGGACGCGAGTTCAGACATGCCTCTATTTGGCTGAGAAGAGTGCTCATCTCTTCATATGTCAGAGTAGCTTCGCCAATTACGCGTTTTACGTGATATTTGACCGATTTTATGCCTGCTTCCCATAGCCCGCCAAAATTAGGTGCGCGGGGAGGGATAAAATGCCAATTAGTGCCACGAACAGCTAGGCTGTCTGCCACTTCTTTGGTCATTGTCGACTTCCCCGCATCGAACAACTCTTTGAGCTCCTTTGAAGCGCCTATAAAATTAGTTCCGTTGTCACTATACAGATTGGCACAGTGACCGCGTCTAGCAACGAAGCGTTTAAACGCTTCTAAAAAACCTCTGGAGGTAAGATCGCTCACCACTTCAATATGCACGGCTTTTGTAACCATGCATACGAATAAACTTATATAACCCTTGAAAGCCTTATGACCTCTGCCTTTAGAGGTTCTCAGCATTATGGGCCCCGCATAATCTACACCACTATTTAAAAATGCTCTCGCGGGTGTAACTCTAACGGCCGGTAGAGTGCCCATAAGTTGATTCTGCAGTTTAGCCTTGTGCCGCACACAAACCACACATTTGCGCACACGATGTTTCACCAGATTATTGACTCCGATAATCCAGTATGCTGATCGGATAAAGTTTAGCATCAATTTTGCATCACCGTGTAACGTTTTCCTGTGAGCGTCGTCAACTATCAAATCAGAAAGGTGTGATCTGTGTGGCAAGATTATGGGTTCCTTAAATCCTTGAGGTTCTTGTGAGTTAGTGATTCGTCCATTCACTCTAAGTAATCCCTGCTTATCGATGAAAGGGTTTAAGCTGAGTAGTTTGGACGATTTGGATGTGACCTGTCCGTATGTATGTATTTCTTTTATTTCAGCTTCAAATTCAGCAACCTGACTTATTTTAATGCAAGTCACTAACGCTTCATCGAGTTCCCATTTATTTAAATGCTTAAGCTCTTGACCTTTATTAATTATTTCTTTTTTCGTGCCGAACCTCCTGCAAAATGCTATCACTCTAATCAGCCTTTGCAGCGAAGAATATTTGTCCAATATCGGCACTGCTATCTCACTCGTAGCAATGTGAACTCTTAAAGATTGCTCTTGATTGGTCTCGTTGTTCTTTAACCTGTTGTATGCTATGTCCTTATTCCATAGAAACTTCGGACCGAACTTCCACAGCCCTAATTCTGCAAGCTCCGATGGCTGAACTCCTCGCGAAGCACAATCAGCTGGATTGTCCTTCGTCGAGACATGAAACCATTGCGAGGATTCCAATTTGGAATGGATTTCAGAAATTCGGTTCGCCACGAACGTTTTCCAGTTACTTGGATGTTTATTTAGCCATGCTAATACTACTGAGGAATCAGTCCAAGCTCTTATATCGGTCCTGGGAATATTCAAAACTCCAGCTACCTCAACCAACAGCTTAGTCAGCAGGGCAGCACCACAGAGCTCCAAACGTGGAATGCTGACTTGCCGAACGGGTGACACTCTGGTTTTAGCGCTAACTAGGACGACATGGACGTCTGAATTTGCGTTTATAACGCGCAAATAAACAACCGCAGAATAGGCGACATTGGATGCGTCCGAGAAGCCATGCAATTCGGTGACGACGTCATCTGCCTTTGTGAACATCCACCGCGGAATACTGAAGTTAGTAAGTTGAGCCAGTTCATTGCGGTAAGTATACCAATCTTCTAAGATGCTTGATGGTGGTTCCTCATCCCATTCTGTCCCTGCTATCCACAATCGCTGAATGAATATCTTAGCTTTTATTACGCACGGAGCTATCCACCCCAGGGGGTCGAATAACCGCGAAACGTCGGATATAATTTTTCTTTTTGTTACAGGTGCAGACAACGGCGGCAGCTTCACCGAGTATTGAAATTCATCGCGACTTCTATTCCAGGTGAGTCCTAATATCTTTACTATGTTGTCCTGTTTAAATTCTAAAGCTTTGTCCTGCTTGCTATTTTCTCCATTTCCTGAGTCATCTATTATCTGTAGTAATTCATCTTTGTTACTTGACCACTTTTGTAGAATGAATCCACCTTTCTTTAATAGTTCCTTCATCTCCTGATATAATCTTGTACCCTCCTCTATGGTCTCGCACCCGGTCATCAGATCATCCATATAGAATTCCCTTGCGACTTTCTCTGATGCCATTGGGTACTCTTCTTTATGATCTGTGGCGACTTGATTTAAACTTCTGACTGCTAAATAAGGCGCTGAAGCTGTGCCGAACGTGACAGTAAGTAACTTGTAGTCCCGTATATCATTTTCCGGCGAACTTCTCCACACTATGCGTTGAAAATCGCAATCTTCTTCTGCTACTCTCACCATTCGGTACATCTTAACGATGTCGGCAATTAAACATACTGGATGTTTCCTCCAACTCATGATCAAATGTCGCAGGTCTGGCTGCAGTGTAGGTCCAACCATCAAGTTGTCATTCAATGACACGCCGTCTTCATTTTTGCAGGACGCATCGAAGACCACCCTGACCTTTGTGGTGATCTTATCCTCTCTGACGACTGCATGATGTGGCAGGTAAGCTGATCTTTCTTTACTAATCTCTTGATTTGGTACAGGCACCATATGACCTAACTGTAAGTATTCATTTATCACTTCCGTATATCTCTCCTTTAGTACCTTATCTTTTGTGAACTTTCTTTCTAATGCTTTTAACCTTTTTATTGCTATCTCACGAGAGTTCCCATTGTTCCAGGTCGACTCCTCATCGCGAAATGGCAACTTCACGACGTACCTTCCAGTTTCATCTCTACGCGTCGTGGCTGAGAACAAGTCTTCACACCTCTGTTCTTCTTTTGTTAAAATCTGTGAACTTAATAAAGGCTCTTTTTCCAATTCCCAAAATCTTTTTATTATTTCATTGTCCTCCACCTGTGTATGGAAAACGGATATTTGATTATCTACTCCCGCGGCGCGCACTGTTCCAGACACTATCCAGCCAAAGGCAGTACACTGAGCTACCGGGGACCCGGCTGGTCCTTTCAATAAACCTTCCCGCAAAATCTGGCTATAAACTTCTGCACTCAGTAAAAGGTCTATTTTATTGGGCGTATCAAAGTTTTTATCCGCCAAACACAAGTCTTTTAATTGTACCCAATCCGGAACCGCCACTTGCCTCTCGGGAAGTAAAGAGGTAATTTTTGTCAAAACAAAACACTTTACCTGTATTTTAAAGTTCGGATCCGTTAATGACTGGAGTTTTAAAGTTACGGTTGCTTTTGACCTAACTGACCTTGGATCATCTCCTAATCCCGAGATTGTAGGGTTGGCAGATGTTTTCTGCAATCCCAACCCTTGAACTGTGGCCTCTGTTACAAAAGAGGCCTGTGAACACTGATCTAACAAAGCTCTGAATGGCCGATACTGACCTGTTTTGGACTCAACGTTCACGATTGCCGTGGGTAACAAAACTCGGTTTTTTACCTGACCTTTCGCAAAACAAGTCACTACCGGTGTAGTCTCCTCTGAAGCCTGAATGGAGCCTCCATCTGAGGGCCCGTTAGTTGCCCTTCCAACTGATTGATCTGAACTACCTGAATTACCCGTTGGAACACCCCTTGGATGAAGTAAGGAATGGTGTTTTTTCTGACATACTCTGCAACTAGTGGCTTTTTGGCAAAATCTAACACCGTGATTACTACCTAAGCAGTTATAACAAATTCTATTATTGGTTACGAACTCGTGCCTCTTCTCATATTCCTGGTTAGCAAATTTCTTACAAAAGCATAATTTATGGTCCTCGCCACAAAATTCACAACTTAATTTTACTATGGTGGTCGCATGCAAGACCTTTGTGTGACCTTTATTATTGGTAGCCTTTGAACTGACTGGTGTTGCCTTGTATACGTTTTTCGGTTCAATGAATTCCAAAGCTCGATATCTATTAGTTAAAAACGTTTGAAATTCTTTAAACGTCGGCAACGCATCCGCCGACACATTAGTTGCAACATTCAGCTCCCACTGTTTTCTGGATTCGGCATCCAATTTAAGTGAAAGTAAATGAATCACAATTAGGTCCCAAGACGATACATCTATACCCAAATTTTGTAATGCGTTCAAACAATCGGAAGACGTGTCCATCAACTCTTTTAAGCAACCTGCTGACTCAGTCGTAATATTCCGTTGACTAAGCAGACGTTTCAAAATGCAATTCGAAATATATTTTTTATTGCTATAGCGTTCCTCCAATTGTTTCCAACATTGCGCGTAATTTGCGTCCGACACAGGTGTGTGCCGAATCAATTGCTCAGCTTCCCCGGCCAAATAACCCTTAAGATATTGCAGCCTTTGTACATTATCTAACTCCGTGTTATTGTGTATCAATGACACAAACAAATCCCGAAAAGTGGGCCACTCTGTATATTTCCCTGAAAATGTGGGAATGCTAATCTTAGGTAATTTGACCAAAGAAGACCTTTTATTTACATTTTCATTTGCACTCACATTTATCTTACTTACATTAGACTGGAACTTAGTTAAAATGCATTTCAAATCACACTTGTATGTCATATACTGATCTTCTGTTGATTCATACATATCGTCGGTTGTATACTTCAAAGTACTTAGTAACGAAGCATCAGCTGTATGCAGTAGCTCTTTATGACCCTGCCTAAAATCATTCCACAGCTGTTCCAATGCCTCGAGCTTACTTTCAACATAATATTCAGTTATACGCTCCTTAGGGGACTTTTTAAAATTACTTCTCGCCTTAGTTATACGAGTTGACAAATCAATTTGAAAATTTACCAACGATTCCATGTTGAAACAAACTAAATAAATCTATAAAATCTCCAAAGTTTCTAAATTATAATTACAAGAACTATTTCATGCACAAACTAAATTAATTTAACACAAGTGTAAACTTGACACTTAGAAAATTCTCGAAGTAAAATTTGTAAAAAATTACAAGTGTTTAAAATATTGGCCTAAATCCGACATGGATTCCCCGTACCTTCGTTTTTTTTACTAAATATTCTAAGTCCTAAAACTAATGAAGCTAAATATTACAAGTTAATTTTTATTCTAAATCTGCACCAAGTCCAGCACTCCTTAGTTATAAGGTTGAAAATGTCTAACTTTCTTGATGAACTTCCACTGATCTTTAAAGTTTTGAACTTCTTTGAAATAAGGTTGAATTTCGCGTACCCAATAATATAAATGTACTCACGGTTTGCACTTTTCACTTAAATCAACTTTCCACCTTGATCTGTTGTGACGCGCTGCTTACGCCCTCTCCGCTGTCCTCCTCTCCTGGCAACACACCTCCTAGTGTATTCAGCTTGGCTCTCGCTAGATGGCGCCACCGTCGCTGTTGCTCTGCCAGCCAAATCGATCCCTCCGAACAGCAATCCACTGCTACTATGGGGTCGATGCGAAGAGTAGCTCTGCTCACACGCACTGCACTACAAACACCGTATCCGACTCGATGGACCATGAACAAGGTTGTACCAAGGGTCCTTTTCGAAATTAAAGCCGTTTGAACTTTAAACAACTATAATTATCTCCCAAACAAGTCTCACAAACAAGATATAAAAATACACACTTGATGTTCTAAGGCAAACAGTCGTTAGCTAGTTTGAGCAGGTGACAGCGCCATCTCTCGGTGCATTTGGAAACTAACCACCACGATATGTGTGATTAAAGTTATGAATTGGACATAGTTGGATACACTATCTTATTCATTCATTTTAAATTTACTCATGTTGCATTAATTCAAATTTGCTCATGTTGCATTATTAAAAAAGAAAAACTAATATTTGAATTCCCTCAGTGCTGTGGCAAAGATAAGTGAGGAAGTATCGCTAAAAAACAGTCCTCAACCATATTACCATAAGGGTTTCGATCATATGTACCAGCTGTGGACATACTGGATGAGCCAGGAGCCCCACAATTTCGCTGGCTTATTAAACAATAGCAAGACCGACGCCATCTGGATCGTAGAGTTGCTGAGAAAGGTAATTCAGAGTGGTTTAAATTTGGTGCCTTGACCATGATAAAAAAAAATATTATTTACGTATTTATGTACCAAACGGAAGGAAAAATGTTGCGTTAGTATCATCCTAGCCTATATCAGTTTTACTTGAATTCTTGATTACATATTATGTACAGTCAAGGAATTTAATTCCCTTCCCTACTAATTTCACCATTCGCAAAAATTGCGCCATGTTAAAGCAATGTAGAGCTCTAGCTAGCTCTTATGGTGACAGATAGCTATACGACATTGAACCTTAGGTGGGTTGGAAGTTAAATTCCTTGCCTGTACCTAAAAAAAGGATATAAGTAGATACAGTTTCCAGATACTCGGACTAAGCAAACACGGTTGGTCGGCTATCATTTGGTTGTTGCATGTTCAGTTAATGCCGTTATTCCCCAACTGGGCCGAAAAACTTACTAAAGAATGGAAGGAAGATCTTCTGGTAAGTCAACTCAACATGATTTGCAAGCACACTACTGGATGAAGTTCCCCACCGGCATAAATGAATACCAAATTGCATGTGTCCTTCTTTGTTGCATAAACACACTCGTATTTGATTTTCATGAAGGGGTTTGTTCATTAAACTCTTTGTTACACTGTCTATTGCATACTTATGGCGTTACGTTGGCTTGTGACAGAATAAACTGGGCGACAACGGAGTTCTGCTACTCCCGAGCGCGCCGCAAACGGCCCCGTACCACTACTCTTGTTTTCTGCAACCCTTCAACTTCTCCTACTGGGCGGCTGTCAACGTCCTGAAGTGTCCTGCTACTCAGGTAAAATAAACATTATACAGACACATATATACTATATACCTACTTATGCTAGGTTTTTATAAGATTGTGCAAAATTACAAACTACCTATGACCGCTAACTAAGTGCCACCTTGCTTTGAAAATCTCGTTTTCGTTGATTAAAAAACTGAGCGGCCCACTAACTCATGTTGACCAGTCATTTAACCTGCAGATAATAAGTCCTCGGGTCGATTTAGAAAATAAAAACATTGTCAACTAATTTTGTGGCAATAGAGAAAACTCTTTAGATGAGGAGGTGGATATTCATATTTAAGAATCAGTAAACTTGTTCTCAGGTGCCTATGGGCGTAAATAGCCAGGGTCTCCCTATCGGTATCCAAGTGATGGCAACGCCGTACAACGACGCGCTATGTTTGACGGTCGCGAAGTATTTGGAAAAACAGTTTGGAGGAGCAGTTATGGCTTGTAAAACGTAATAACCGTATGAATGACTACTGAAATAGGAACTGTGGCGGCTATCTTCAGATAAAACGTGCAGTATTAAAGTTAAGGTTTTCTGACCGTTTAGTCTTGCGTACTCGGACGCGACCTCAAGTATGGAGTCGCGCGCTACATCGCAAGTCATGCTAAGCGGTCCGATCTACATGGTATAATGATACAAGGATATGCCGATTTAGATCGCGCTGTCATACTTATTTTTCTAAGTCAGTTTCGGGTAAGGGCGGATTCGCACTTCGTCCGATCCGAATCCGTGAAAATATGGTCCGTAGTAGCCGTAGAACTATTTATGGTAAGTTACGCACTAGACTAGATCCGAAAGAAATCGGATGACGGAGATCGGATCTAGTGCGTAACTTACCATAGAAATAGTTCTAAGGCTAGTACGGACCATATGTTCACGGGTTCGGATCGGACGTAGTGCGAATTCGTTTGTTCGTTGATTTAGTTTTTTATTAATAATAATTGCACAAGATTTTACACCAATTCCCTGTGTCGTAATGTGAACTTAATTAAACGGCTTGCGAGACTATGCGGTTGATTAATGCGTTTATACTAGACTACTACAATGTATGGGTCTATACTAGTTATAATATTAAAGTGGTAGATATTTTTATTACATACTTACCTATAAATCTAATCAGAGTAATTAAATACTTTTTCTCAAATGTTATGTTCCTTATCCTCCTAAGACCCTGAGTACAAATTTTTGTACATATTCCAAAATCTATTTTGAACTTTTATTATGTAACTAAGGGTTCCAAATTCAAAAACAAAACAATTGCTTCCGGGTCTCAGGAGGCTATAATAGGCTGCGAAGTATGACGTTTCAGGTGCGGCTAGGACAAGAGGTCGTTCATGGAATTTCATATAAATTTTGCAGGCCTAGGCCGGCAAAGTCCTCTTATTTTCTTTTTTTGCGTTTATTATTATTATTTCAGGGACTTTTAAAGGGGAACAAAAAAAATATCATTTTGGCGCTACGACGCACGGTTTAGGAGATACGGACCTATACAGATTTTTGCATGACTGAAAAAAAAATCTTTATAGGGATGTACCTATCTCCTAAACCGTGCGTCGTAGCGCAAAAATAATGAAATTTTTGTTCCCCTTTAGGAAACCTCAAAATGATAAAAAAAACACAAGAAACAAAAAAAAAGGAAAAAAGCGTAATGACGTGCGTCGTAGCGCCAAAATAATAAAAATTTTGTTCCCCTTCAATACCCCACGCCCTGAATAACCTATCACATTAGGACATGAAATAATCCATCATCATCATCCTATTTTTATTATTATTTCATTACATGTTTGAGCGGGAACTATGGGGTTGCCCGCCTCAGATCTATCCGGCCGAGCGAACAACCCCTTTCGTCCCGGCCTCTGTAGTAATGTACCTACTAATTATTATAGTACATTAATAGCAATGTGCCTATCTGTGGTCATGGGCGATATAACTGACAAGTAAGATAAAGTGTTAAGGAATAATAAAATTCAAAATATGTATTATAATTTATTAAATAATTGTCTCGGAACTTTTATAGACACTGGGAGGGACATAACAATAATTATTATAATATATTTTTCATTGCACAATGGTTGTAAATATTCTTAGACCTGATCTACACAAGACATAAATTTTACACAATATAATCCAACAAAATAATCAAATTATACAGTTATTAATTACATGTAACACAATGCTAAGTTCTAACATTCATGTATAATATGCAACTAACATCACTATACGTTAAAAATGCTATTGATAATACTATACGATCATTTTACTAAATACTAGTCAATAAATAAATCTTATTAGAACACAGATTTATAAGGGATTCCTTTAATGGTTAAATCCTGAATTTTCAGTGTTGAAATTGCCATATTCTTTGATTACATATGCTGTTTTTTGTCTGAACTCGAAATTTTTTGTTTATATTTAACGTAAATTTAAAAGTGGAAAAATTACTGTCTTGGGTGAGACTTGAACTCACGGCCTCTGGATCGATACTCCAGCGCTCTGCCATCTGAGCCACCAAGACCTCAGCTATAGGCAGCAAATTTTCCACCATATGGGTCTAGGGGACCCTAGCGACATCTACCGTAAGAACGTGACACTTCTTAGATGGCTTCTGGAGTTCAAGTCTCACACAAGACAGTAATTTTTTCAATTTTAAATTACTATTTTTAAAATTACTGTCTTGGTTGAGACTTGAACTCACGGCCTCTGGAGTTCAAGTCTCACCTATGACAGTAATTTTTCCACTTTTAACACATTCACTGCCAGACAAAAAACGGCGCACTACCCCAGAAACCGGTGGTCTATAGCTGCGTACAAAACAACCCGCCCAGCGGGTTGTCCGGCATCTGAACAAAGTTCACGAGCGCCCACCAGGTGGGTTCCCGGCAGTGAATGTGTTAAATTTATTCTAAGCTTAATAGCATCGTTCGCAGACGTTTCTGCTTCTTAAAAAATAATCTATATTTAACGTATTTTGGTGCCTTTGCCAGTTGCATAGTAATTCCAAATTACAGGCATGACAATATTTTTATGTAAGATTATTTTTAGTATCTCAATCAGTTCAAGAATCCCAATGAACAGCGAAGTTATAAAAACAATGTCAACCCTCTAAACGCCAATGATGCCGAAAGTAGTTATAGCTGGCGTTCGTACCACATCGCTAAAACTCCAATAAGTATTTACGGCATATGGCAAAGAAACTGTCTTGTAGTAGGTACAGAGATGTTATTATAAATGTGCCATGCCAACAGACGGTGTAAGGGTTAAATATATTGTAATAAATCTCGGCAAGTAAAACCAATTCAAAATATACATTCAAATGTGTTTTGTTCCCCTAATGGCACATATATACCACACCAATACCCTCTGTAAATATATCTACTCGTATATCCCTTTTATCCGGTACGTAAAAATATGTATACAATCAGCATTAAATTCTCGGTTCATATTCGTGGCTTTAAGGGCGATTATCCACCAGATATGAGAGAGCTAGCGAAGTTGTAAGAGAATACCCTCCTATTGGTGGATTTTCCTCGTCTACCGTTCCGTTACTTTCGTTACCTGACTCTATTGAATTACACTTAATGTGTCGTTACAAGAAAAAAGGAACCATGGGAGAGCTTCGCGCTTACACCATTATTAATTAATATGCTTCGCATTTGTATTATGAAGATACAAATACGAGCCACCGTAACGTAAGCGCCAGTTACTTCAAAGTCCCTTTTTAATCAGCACGACGCTAAAGGCTATCAACTGATGCGGGTAACCATGTTTTATAAATAAAGTTTTACCTCGTTACTTATAATACTTGATAGTTTTTACTCGTAATATACAGGATACCTCTGGCCACAAAACTTTACCTTATGGCAAAGTAAAACTAGAACAAGCTAATTCGCATATTTAACGTTTAAATATCAGAAATATCTCGTAAAGGTGTAAACAGCATCAAATTTAACAAAGCATTGTTAAACGTTTTGGAAATCACATAGATATTTGTAAACAGCAAATGGTCAGTTATGATTGTTACTGTTAGTGCCTAAATTAGAAGATTTCCTGGCAAATAATTTTTGTCCATTAATTGTGACGGAAACACACCGCAGTATATCCACCATTTGTGCGATTGGAAACGAGATCAAATTTGGTTCATTATTTTACGAGAACATAGTATTAAAACGATTATAATGGTGGATATGCTGAAGCATCAATGTACCTAATGAAGATTATAATTATGTAAGTGGCAGAAATGTGCAGTGATTAAACTAAGTGTAAGTGTATTGAGACCTGGACTAATTAGGCGAATGGTAAGGGTTAATCCCACCTGTTATCTATAAGTTGTAATAGCTCGTAACAACTGGGATTTTTATTGACTGTTACTGCCAAGAACATCTCAGATAGTCTTATTTATTTATTTAAATACAGATTTTTTTTCCGCAGCTGTTACCAGCGGTATAAACTTGGTGGTAATTAGGCAATACTCCTGGTACCGAGTTTGTATGGCGAGAACCGGGGATTCCCGGTTCCGGTACTGTTTGTATAGAAAACCAGTACCAGGAGCACTCTCTAGTGGTAATACTGGGAATAACCCAATGGTAACCTTTACGATGGCTACCACGATTAAGAAATATTAAAATACATTAAACTACGTAGGAACAATTTAAATATATTACAAAGCTAAACATAATAAAATCGTTCTTCATTTTCAGTTGCGTAGATCATTTGATATTGATTTTCATTTTCATTTCATTTTCTTTATTTAGAAACAAACAGTCTCTTATATTGATACGAGACCACACCACGTTGAATTATGTTTCATCCATATTATTTTTCCAGGCGTAGAATACATTTCAACCAAGTGGGCATCAATAGAATTTATACCTTAGCACTTATATTTAGGTAAAAATTTCCCACCGAGGGTTCCGTACTTTTTAGTATTTGTTGGTATAGCGGCAACAGAAATACATCATCTGTGAAAATTTCAATTGTCTAGCTATCACGGTTCATGAGATACAACCTGGTGACAGACAGACGGACGGACAGCGGAGTCTTAGTAATAGGGTTCCGTTTTAGTACCTTCTTTGGGTACGGCACCCTAGAATTTCACAAAAAATAACTCTCTCTAAACCACTCTATATTGGTACGGCATGGAAAAGGATTAAGCAGTTTTTTTTTTAAATTATTAAACCCCTCTATTTTTTACATGTTTTGTTAAACCAGAGAGTAATATTGCTAACTAGGATTTGAGTAGAGAAGAGTAAATTAATAAAGAGGTTAAGCCTTCATACAACGCTACGTGCCTCATAGACATGAATGAAAAAAAAAAACAACGGGTTGCACTCCGGGAGTTTTCAATCTGACGGTCACGTGACACCTGACGCCCTGACGCGAGTTTAACATTTTTTCCCCATCACAAAAAGTGCACAGCGCCGCTAAAGAAGTTTTCACTTCAAAAATATGTCCCAGACAGAATCCAGTTTAAATATAAGATCCTCGCTATAGGCTATATGAAAATTGTATCAGGACTAGAAGATTAAGTATTTCAGTTTTCCCATCTGCATTACCTTTTGACATTTAAATAAGTTCTGAATGAAACTCATTATTAATCATTTAATTCATATTGCACTTCATAACTATATTAACAAATGTGTCGTTCTCAGTCAAGTCTAAACTCGCATAAATATGCATCGTAAGTTTTGCCAACCAAAAAATTATACCTTTTGCTAGAAATCATCATAAATACTGGCAGAATGAGTAAGTCACATAACTTGATTAATTATAAACAATCTTTAAAAACGATTTCCTTTTATAATTTGTCATGGTTCTATTAAAATAAGTTATTTTTTACTGCGTGTAGTATACTTTGTAGTAAAGAGTTTTTGATCGCCATAAGCTGTATGTGTTGTCGAATTTTAGTAGATAGACTCCTTCGCCGGGGTACGTATGCGAACCAGCGTATACCTGAAATTGTTAGGGACGTCTAGTAATATCATATAATTATATATTTAGTCAAAAGCTAGCTGCGACGACGAGTGAAGCGATGAGCATGTTAGGTAACCCATTATCCATTACTGATAAGAGGCAGTTTGTTTGATACAATTTTTTGATGTAACATTTTCGTTTGATGATACAACTGTGCTGTAGTCACGTCTAGACTTTTGGATTTTTGGGACAAAAGGAATGTTTTTAATTGCCATCGCATTTTTTCCGTATATAAGAAGCGTGCACTAACAGTAGGGTGAAGCATAGCAGCCCTGTGTTTATTGGAGCAAAGTCTAAATGTCAATTTGAAAGACCCATGGACTTTTCAATGTAGGGACCAGCACCTCCTTATTCGCGTGAAGTATCAGTTTTCGATTTAGGTCATGAGATGGCAGACCCTCCAACGCAACGACCCGTTACCGTCACAGATGTTAGTTAGCATACAGTCAGCATCAAACAGATAGTGGCGGCCACAGTGGCCAAATATATCGTAAAATACCTTTGATGTCACAGAAATAAGGATGTGTTCCGATTAGGCTTGTGTAGTACATTTAATAAAGTCAAAAAGACGCAATTCCTTCCGCTATACTAGACCGAACTATTCCCAAATGATTATGCTCTTAGTACATTTTAGTACCCTTTACGTAAAACTGAACCAGAGCAAGCAGTGGCACTGATAACAAGGCGATCCGACACAATTAACGCCTAGCGCGTGCGTAGACGACTGAACGGCTCTCGGCTAATATGAGCGAGACAGCACATAGCCGTCACTCCGTTCTAACTGCACGGGAGTAAGCGAGATAACAAATTTTGAATAGTACTATTTTATAAAACGTCCGCACTAGGGATTGCAAACCGGATTGATTTTCAATCCGGCCGGATCCGGCCGGATTTTGGTCATAAACCGGCCGGATCCGGCCGGACCGGATCCGGTTTGGTATAGGGATATTAAAGTTAATTAAATGATATATTTTTTTAGTTTTTTGCGTAATACGTATTCCTAAATCTATAATTTGAAGTTAATAAATAACTTTTTAACAATAAAATGGAACTTAGTAGTAAAAAGACTATAAAGTGTTACAATGTCTATATCAGTTTAAAAACAAAATATGAAATCATTTATTATATTTAACCATTCACAAGTGCTCAAATTTTCGATTACAATTATAAATTTGATTAGTTTCCAAAGCCCGATGATGGCATGTGGGGTGGGAATTGGAACTCCTTGAGAGGACAGGTTTTTGTAACTATTATTTGAATGAATTATTTGTAACGTTAGCATCCATTCTAGTAAAAAAAGAAGATATTTTACTTTTAACCAAAATGATATTAAATGTGCTCCAGTATTATCTTGTACGATTTTTTTTGTCCGAGAATGTAGCAGACTATATGATTTAAAAAAAACAACTTTTTTTTTATTTACACGAAAGTGTATTGGTCAAAACAATGTGAAAAATAAAAGAGTGTAGGATTGAAAACCATCGCGGAAAGGGAGTCCCTAAGAAAAGTTACTTGGATCAAATAAAGAAATAAAGAAACACGTAGAGTAGCATGACCAGGAGATGAAGATTGAATGTAAAGAATCAATATTTTATCATAATTATAATATATATATATATATATATATATATATATAATCGGAGTAAATTATATATCATATATTCATTCACACATATTGATGAGCCCAACTCTAGTCGGTAGAGTACCGCCGACTTAATTCTGCTCATTTGTTTACTATTAATCTCCTATCACAACATTATGACACAATATTAACCTTCTCCTTAGCATAAATTACAAATGCCTTCCATGGCATCTGCATCCTTTAATTTTTCCTTCTATTACAGTATTTCTGTAATCGCCATATCGTGTCACCAACACGAAAGAAGAAGCAATCCTCTTCTGTTCCCATTTATAGTCATAATAAATATATAAAAATATCTTACTAAATCCAAACTTTTTTATTCGTTTTATTTTCTGTTTAACTTCATACCTCTCACCCGTCGCCATTTCCTCGTCTAAAACGCACAGCGCGTGCTGTATTTAGGCGTTTTTTATTTTACCGGATCCGGCCCGGATCCGGTGATTTATACCGGATCCGGTAACTCTTCAAAAGTGCCGGATCCGGCCGGATTACCGGATCCGCCGGACCGGATTGCAATCCCTAGTCCGCACAAACCATTCCGTGACATTATTATGCTGTTTCTCTCAATGTACTACTGTACTAGTTTGAAGCGATCTTTTTAGTGAACGAGCACGCACAACTCTAGTTCCGATATGTTTGGGCACATTGGCGGTCACTATTTATTTGATGGTGCCTGTACCTACGGTTAGTGTCCCTATCTTAAATGCTAACTGACCTCAGTGTGGCAGTCCCGGCGGAAGATGGGCACGACGATGCTGACCGGCGGCCGCTGCTGCTGCAGCGCGCGCCGCTCCGGGCCCACCTCCGGGTCCAGGCCTCCCTCCGTCACTGTGTATTCTCAAAACAAAATAGTACATTGTGTAACAAGAGCAAAAACAACCCATTTTATGGGAGGCGATTCATCGGACGACGAACTTTATATATAATAATTAAATTTGTTTACTACCGTTTCTGCAGCTTTTGGAGTATTTAGGGAACATTTTCATATGATTACTGTATTATACTATGTCTAAGCAAATTAGATTTTAAAGACAAATTTTTGTTGAGTTCGAGTTCTGACGATGGAGTCCATGAGGAATCGAGGGAACTCCTCAAATGTAAAAGGCATATATATAGTGATCTTAGTATTTTCATCCTTAATCAAGTACATTTGTAGAAGTGACATTTGATGAAGTGGAACTGCTGAAGATGAACAGAACGGAACTCTTCAACGATGCATAGTTCACATTTGGCAATTTGTTCTCTTTGCATGTTTGTCAAGCAGTTAGGTTTTCAAGGGACATTTTTATATTTCTATCCTGTTTTTTTTTTATAATTATCTGGTGCTTTATTTCATGCATGGTGTGAAATAATTTATTTTTAATACAGTCAAATACCCTATTGCGGGTATATTACCAGTCAACCATAGAGCAAATCTGAAATGTGTCAAGGTGGGTGCAGTGACAAAAAAAAACATGTTACCTCCTTTTCTACATAATTAGGCGTAGGACGCTGTCTTTTTAATTTCATTATATGAAATCAAAAATCAACAATAATCGCTCTTTCACGTCTACCTCATAGAAGTCGGTTTTTTTTCTTAAAAATTATACAGTTATTAATTGAACCCTGTATATATGACTAATATGACGTTAAGGCTATCACTTAAACGGTAGGTTAGCTTGATTTATATAGGGGTCAATAATGTTGTAGCAAACATTTAGAATTATTTTATTTCGGAAACATTCCTTACCTTCATCTCCATAACCGTCGTCATCGGCGTCGTCTTCGTCATCGCTCTCTGAGACGTGGACAGTCACTTCGCTCGTTGGCGATTTACTCCACTCGAAGTATAAACCGAAACCTGGAACCACGAAATTAGGGAATATGTAGATGTTCAAATCACAATTAAAAAAAAAACGCTTTTGTAGTTCAATATGTGAATTATTTTATTTAAGCTAATAAATTATATTATAAAACCATTAAATGATGATATGAATCTATACTTTAAAAATAAGGTGCCTAATCCTGTACTTAGAACTTACGGATGTTTTTAGTAATATGTACAACTAACAGTCAGTTTTAATGTTTGATATATATTGTTGAAATCTAAGAAGAGTATATTTTTTACTAGGATTCTTTTTATATTTGAGGACTATGCTGTGCGGATTTGTACCAACGTTTGTTGCCATTTGGTATAAAACTTTGCATCGGTATAAAAATTAAACTTTCATGGGACACCAATTACCCGAATACACCTTAGAATAGATACCTATATCATAGTTGTCGGTGGCGAACTCCCAGCAGAGGCACTTGGCGCGCTGGTGCGTGGGCACGCGGACGGTCACGGTCTCGCCGTGGCCGACTGTGAGCCGCCCGCCACCCGCGCGGGCCGACTCTTTGAAAACGCTTATTTCGCCTCGCGTCCACATGTTCGCTTCTTCTACGGGCGGGAATATGTCTGTGTATCATTGACACTCAGTTACAACATATAGTATACATTTTTTCCGCTACCCAAAGAGTATTTACATTTACCTATGTTACGTTATTGACATGTAACACATTAGTGTATACGATTAACATTTTGAAAATAATTCGTAGGAAAGAAAGACGAAAAATTAGAGGTTCTGAGCAAAGCTTAGGAGATATCGTCGCGTTCTTTGAATAGCAAATTTGCTAGAAGAAATCCTGCTAATAGAGCACTATTAGTTGACAATTGCGTGATAAAAACTAATGTATTTAGTATAGTGAATGAGAAATATTATAAAAGCCTCACCATCATAATCTGATTCTTCATCAGCTTTTGTTTCTTCTTTGTGCGCCAAAAGATCTGTTCCCTCGTCCTCAGGTCTGCAAGGAATTAACCGATACATTTTATAATTTCAACATGCATATATAAAGAAGAAAAATTATGATATGTATGAGAGCTTTATCTATTTGTCAAGGTGAGTCCAGACAGGAATAACGAAATGCGACTGGTAAATTAATAATTAATTTAGTACGAAAAATACCGGTAATTTCTATACAAACGTGTAGTGGTTTGTTTCCTAGGTATGTCAAAGGCTCTGAGCGTCACTTGCGCGGTTCTGAGCGTCTGAGTGCGCATCCGCCTTCTCAAGTGGTAACATAACATCTAGTTGTTAGTTGTTTTACAGATGAATGATGAATGTGAGAAAAGAAAATATAATAATAAATAAGCAATAAATTGCTATCGGTAATGAAATGCATGCCAACTTGCCACTATATAAGTTAATAAGATCATGTATGACGAATTAATTCTATAGAACGATTATGATAACACACAATAACAAACATACAAAACTGAGCACTACGATGACATCTAACATACCGAATTTGAGTGGGTTCAGTTTCTGAAGCTACAGATGTATTTCTGAAAAATCATATTGGAATCAGTCTAATCATTTCACCTTAGTCCGCATATTTAGTTCTCGCACCAGGAACCTTGCAAATAGCGACAAAGTTTAGACCAGAGCTATGAGGTAGTGGTGAATAAGGAAAAAATAAACTAACCATTGGTACACCTTATCCCATCGCAAAAAGGAATACAATCAAGCAGATTTAGGTATTTTTTAGTGATAAACCCCAATACAAAATTTCCTATTAAATGAAGATAAGGAAAATATATTTGATATAAAACTGTAAAACACTCACTTATTATCCAGATCCGATGTGTCCCAATCACCGCTATCCTCATTCCTCTCATCATTCCCGTTATCCTTGTCCAAACTGTCCGAGGTCTTTATATTCGAGTTGGCGAGCCTCTGGTCCACCGCCAGCTGCTGGATGTACTGCTGGTAGTGCTGGTCCTGCAGCTGCCTGATAAGGATGGCTTGCTGGTCAAAGTTTCCAGGGAACTGTTGTTGTGCGTATTGTAAGAATTGGTCATATGTTTGGGCATTAAGAGCATCTTTGATTTTCTGACTGTAACAATAATAAATATAAATGATTTTGCAGTACTTTTACCTGAAACTTCCCTTCAGATACAATATCTCAGCTTTTATTTGCTATTTGAGGTGTGCTGCAATAAATAATATTTGTATAATTTATTTAGTAAACAGAGTCATATGAATCCTTATTTTAATATTAAAACAATTTCAATACAAATATATATTTTATAATGTAAGTGCCAGCAAAACCATTTCCTTGAGAATGACACATTTTTACTTACACTTGCTGCTCTTCAGTTAATTTGGTACTTTGTTGCTTTTGTTTCTCTTCTATTATTCTATTTTGGAGATCTGTGGTTGCTTTTTCCTCTATTTGCTTCTTTTCCCTACAAAACATATGATAAATATATAAAGTCTGTTAATTTCAAGGGTGCATTCCTGAGGGCAGACTTGCCTTAGGGCCTGTTTACATATTGATTAGTGTATAGTATGAGTTTATACATTTGCTACTAAATACAAATACTATCTCAATGATTGATTTTCGAAATGTCATTGATATGTCAGAGTTTTTCAATTGTTTAGTGGATTTAAATATAATGTCCTTGTTACAACACTATTGATTACTTTTTAAGAAAAATAAACATAAGATAAAAATTAACTATACCATTCAGTTTCCTTAAATGTATGTACTAAGCTATGCCCTCAAGTTAAGGAGTTTAAAAAAAACACCATGTACAAGTTGTTCTAGTGATAATATGTATTTTTGGTCTACTAATCACTGATCAATTATGTATTGATTAGCCATTTCAAATAAAGCTTGTAAACACTACTAACAAGCTACCTAAAATACTTACTCATGTTGTTTCTTAGCCTCGAAATCCTTTTGTATTGCTTCCACATATGGTTTAAACAAAGGGCATAATCTGTAAACACAAAAAATAAATCATCAACAAACATGAATTGACCATCAAAAAGGGAATATCCTTAAACTGGTTGAGTATTGTTGTTTACCTTTCTAGAGTGTGTAAGAAGCCTGCCATTGCTTGTACTTGAGACATGTTGCCAAGTGCATGCCATGCTGCCCGCCGGTCTCGCCCTATCACATCCAGAACTCCCAATGGTGGAGCAGAATTCAGGTCCAAAGTGCCATGTGCCGCCTGCTGGGTGTAAGCTACAAGCTTTAACCTGTCTTCATAGCTTAGGTGTAGAGCTTTACCTTCCTTATCTAAAAGATAAACATTTATTACCAAACATACAAACATTCATGAAATTTGCTGATGGGATTAAAGATTAGATCAATTAAATAGAATAGTAGAGTAAGTGGTCAAGATTAGTGTCAGCATTCAAAAGATACCAAAATGAAACAATGATCATAATAATAAAAGAAATAGTAACTCAGTAGAACATGAATGTATACGCATAAACGATTAGGCATATACTTGCGCTTTTATCTTTTCAATTAATTGGAAAAGAGAGTTATCACGAACGAGAACGAGAGTTAAAACGAGTATATCAAGAGTGATGTTTGTTATTTCAATTCTGCGAACGTGCAAGATAGAAATAACAATAACGAATTTTTATAATAGTATGAGAACTATGCAGATAATAATATTATTTATACCTTTGTAGAAGGCGAGCCCTTGTTTATACATGTCTTTTAAAGGTATGCCCCATTTCCGTTCTTCACTCTCCATTATACCTTCATCAGTCTCTAAGGGGACCTTTTCTGTGCTGATTCTAGGGCTGCTGTCGGTTTTATTAGCCATTTTTGTTCAAGAAAACTTATTTAATTCGATTCTCAGATTTTGCGAATCGTCTGACAGCTCATGGAGCCCCACAACAGTGACGTGCGTGCTAGGACAGTGTTACCAGCGAATGCAATGTTCAATAAGTAAATGTTTACAACGATTGTATCCAATTTAAATAATCGTTCCACATAAATTGATATAATAATATAACATACATCTTAGATAAGTAATATTTTGCATAATATCGGCTTATTAATGTATTATTTTATCGACGAAACCGCTATCAATCACTCGATTTTTTACGTTGACAACCCTTTCAGATGAAATGTTCCAACACTCACAATAGCTGTTCTTTTACAAAGATTTCGTTTATATGTTGTTTGCTCAACTATTTTCTCTCAAAAGCAGAAAAATAAAGCTATTATTAGAATTTAAACATAGAATTTGATATAATTTTTATTTTATAATTTAATTTTTTTGCTAGGTATTTATATAAATAAATATTTTTAAAACTTAAATCGGTTTTTCAGCGTGGATCGGATTGATATTAATGTCAAAAGTCCAAGTTGTCAAAAGTCAAAAATACTAAAACAACGTATCGCCCAGTAAAACAAGGCTCATAAACGTGTAAAATAACTAAATTGTATTGTTTTTTCTTCAAATATTATTAAGTATATAAAATGGCAGATAAAAAAAAGAAAATATTTGTTTCGAAGGTAGTTTTAAATAATTACATTACACATTTGTTTACATATTGCAAACCGAATTGATTATTAAGGCATATAATTAATGTTTCCAGGAGTCCAGTGCTCCAAAAAGGCCAGTTATATTAAAATCAGAGCGTGACACTGCCAAAGATCCACCGAAGGAAAAAGAAAAGCCGCCAACCATTATTTTAAAGACTCGTGAACAAAGTGCACCAAAAGAAGAGAGACCTCTGAGCCCTAATGTCCAAGCTGCAGAAAATGAGGGGCCTCAACCTTCTAAAATTGCCCAAAATGAGAATAAGGAGAAGAAAATTATAGGTATTTTATTTTTACCGAATTTTGTTCATAAATCTAAGATTTCAACTTGAGTAGTAAATATATTTCTGGGTGATTATTTGTCCAACACAGTGTGTTCAGTTTGGTTTCCATAAACTCATTTATGGCGTTATTTATAAACAGATTACAAGCCTGAATTAGTTATCCCTTGGAGTGGTAGGCCGCCGACTCCTGACCGATTATGTCATTTAAATTTCAATTTTGATTAATTGAAATAAAATCAAAATTCCAATACTTAACTCAAAAACGATATATGCCACTTGAAGAGTTATGAATTGTTTGTCTTTATCTGTCACATCGACTTATGTATTTGTAAGTAAGGGATAAAACATGCTTTAAGTAATTCAGGCTCGTAAAGTTTTATGAATAAGTGAGTTAGTCTTTGCAATTACAAATAAAGTTATAATTAAAATCAGTTTCATGAAAGTTTCGTAAGTATAATATCATGGAGACCCACATTTATTTTAGCCATAAACCCATACAAAAAAGCTTATAGATACAAACCCAGATTGTACTGTACTGAATGTCATGGTCTGAAAAACTAATAGTAGATATTCATATAAATTATTATTTTTTAATTTCAGAACAGAAGCCAAGTGCACCATTAAAGTACATGACTGAGGCAGTGAAGCTTTTGGATGAAAATTTAGAGTTCAACAGTGCGGCACTAGAGTTCCTGCATGACTCCAGTGTTAATTACCTTGTTATTGGAATTATAGGTAAGAAAACATTTTCGGTCACTAAAATCTAAGGATGTTGGTTTCCTTATTCACATGTGATCAAAAATATGTTAACAAAAATTTTTTAGGAATATTTAATTTATTTATAGACCTTGCCTATGAAGCCAATGGTCCTGGGTACGAATCCTGGTAAAGGCATTTATTTGTATGATGAACACAGACATTTGTTCCTGAGTCATGGATGTTTTCTATGTTTATAAATATGTATTTATCTATATATGTATGTATATTGTCACCTAGTACCCATAGTACAAGCTTTGCTCAGTATGAGGCTAGGTTGATCTGTGTAAGATTGTCCTCTAAATATTACAAAAAAAACCCTTATGTCAAAGAAAATATTTTGTATAAAAATTTTCAAAATGATTTTCATTGTTCCCTGGCAAAGAAATAATGTGTTATTTTTATTTCTGAACAGGTACTCAAGGTGTTGGTAAATCTATGATCCTTAATCTAATTGCCCAGAATAACGCAATACCTGACTTGTGTACACAAATCCTAAACTCTCATGAAATACCAGCCAGCCTCGCTTTTGAGGGCAATGATGCATCATCACTGGAAAATCAGTTAGATGGCCTCCATTTTTATGAAACCCCTGAAACGAATGGAAAGGTGGAAAGTAGTTTCTTCAAATTTAAAATGCAAGATATTGACCAGATTGAGAGAGGAGTACACTGCACAAAAGGTAAACTTAAAAAGCTTTTATTTAACTTGCAATGTTTGTATGTATGTGTGTCTGGGTCAAATCTTGTAAGCTAAGTTAGACCCACTTCCTACTATTCAATTGAGCTGAAACTTCACATAGTTCACATACATACATATGAGTATGTAAGTTGGGTGACAATGAAATGTTCAAATCTGATAATGGACACAGAAGCACGCAACGCACGTGTTTGGGAATTGTCTCGATGAGTAATTGCCTATTCAAAGGATAGTACAATTAGCAATAAAATGTTGTATCAAAAATGTTTTTATTTTATTTTATCAAGAAACTTATTATAATAAGACTTCAAGTAAGAGCTCTTTACCCATGGGTCTGAATCCCTGAGGCACGATAGCTAAATGCCAAGGGGAAATGGAATACCTGATAATTAAAGAACCCAAATGTCTCCATTCATTACAAGAATAAAAAGTAGCATAGGAACACTTACTCACCAAGGGAAATTAAAAAAATAGAGACCTTGTGTTTGAGGGTATGCCACCTTCTGGCCTACATCGAAGATCTTAAACTTGAGAGTGACACTTCACAACAATAAATAAATAGGTGCTGCTTCCCACAGTTCACGTACGCTACGCGCCCTTAAGCTTAAGGAGGGTTAGCCATCTAGTGTCTTAAATCGAAAACTTACATTAACACATTGTGCCAATAAATATTAGAGGGCTTCTGTATCTCCAGTTCATGCTTGATCCCTTGAATTAAATCAAGTAATTATATACCAATACATTCCAGGTGTAGACATGTATGTAACTGCAGACCGGGTGATACTCCTCGACTGCCAGGCTCTATGGTCACCCGGACTAATAGAGGAGACTAACATCAACCCTATAACGGCGAGGAGCGCGAATGTGGTCACAGTGGACTGTCTCCAAGTTGCTTCCTTCCTAATGGCGATATGCCATGTTCTTATAGCAGTTCAGGACTGGTTTACGGATTACAATTTTATTAGGTACTTAATTTCCTATTCAGTTTTCATAGCTTTGAGGTTTGTCGCAGGTTGTAGCTTAGCCCCTTGGATTATTACGTGTAAACATCGAATAATTTCTTTGCGCAGCTAGCAAATTGTGTTCTTTCAAGGGTCTTAAAAATATTTGTTACAGATGGGGGGTTATTATTGGGGGGTTGTGGGCCTTTGAGTGCCACTTTGACCAAGCAGTGATCTATTGTGACGGCCCTTTAAACTTCATTACTACTGCCCGTTGAATCCAGAAAATTCCAGATCCTTTGGGCCCTAAAGTTCTAGAATATTGCGACGCAAAGAATCTGGAATTTCCTAAATTCAACAGGCAAGGGGGGGTTGTATTTATCATTGATTGAATAACCATTTTTTTTTTAGATCCAAGTATTAATAGATTACTTTATATTTATATTGGTTTGGTTTATGCATTTTTTTGGTCTATTTAAAGTCTTAATTTTTATGTTCACCTATCTCATTGTCCACCCCATTTTATTCTAGATATCTCCAAACAGCCGAGATGCTGAAACCATCCCTTTCAGCGTCAAGTTCTGCCAGCTCCGAAGAAGCTTCATCTGGCGAGAGCCACCCCCACTTACTGCTGCTGCACAACCGCTGTCAACTTGAGGACTACACCCCGGAGGCGGTTAAGACTATGCAGGATTTATACAGGTATTCGATCTGTTTGTGATGTGCTGCTTGAGCAGGAGTCACATATCCTCCTGGCGTTAAGGGCTGGGGAGGTTCACCGAGCTAGTGTCAGATTTGGGAGAAAGGGGGCTTATAGGTAGTGAATATAAACTCTCAGGATACGTTGTTATAGACGGGGCCATTCGTTGAATAACCAATTCAAATATATTCACATTATTGTGATTAAAGAAAGCACAGCCTGTGATTGAATTCCTCTTTACTCCAGGAAAGCGTTCCAAAAGTCGAGCCTGCAGCTAAACTCCGGCATGTACTTGTATAGCGACTCCAACCGCAACGGCCTGAGCGCGGACTGCCAGGGCTGCAGCTTGGACACCTGCGGCCCGCCCCTCAACTTGTTCCTGTTGCCTGAGATCTACGATGATTTTGGTGAGAATAC
The DNA here is from genome assembly GCF_033807575.1 of Cydia pomonella. NCBI lineage: Eukaryota > Metazoa > Arthropoda > Insecta > Lepidoptera > Tortricidae > Cydia > Cydia pomonella. Next base: position 10,505,876 of record NC_084717.1, on the reverse strand, counting down.
GTTTTTAACCCTTACAGATGAGTACGGTTACAGTATTATACGTACACATTCATTGCCAAGAACACGTATGTGCGTTCATTTTGAACTGGAAACGGTGCGCCTGGCACCGAAGGTGTGAATCTTCATGCATATCAGGTTTACGATGACGCGTTACATACATATAGGCGTTGCGTTCGTGGCGTTCAAAGGGTTAACTTATTGGCACAGAATCTGAAAATACTAGAAGAGATATACTAGAAGGGGTATGGTAACGACGACATATTGACTTTATATTGACAGATTCTCAGTTTGATCATCAACGTAAAGACGGGACGTTAAAAATGCCAGTGTATTGTGCCATTTACACCCGTAAATGGCACAATACACTGACATACCTTGACAATTTCAGCAAACAATAATTTTTCCTTGATCCACATTGCTAGGATTACACTAACAATAACATATTTCCAACGATAGCGTATAGGGATATGTCCCGCGCATATATACTTCGTTTTTAGGGTTCCATACCAAAAAGGTACAAAAGGAACCCTTATGGTGCGACTCTATTTTAACATTGCATTGGCTAAGAGAGTAAACATGCCAAATGCATTTTTGAAAAAAGAGAAATTTATTAGGTTTGCACTCTTGACCAGCGATTAGAAAGATGGTAATCGCGATCATGACGTGTATTCTTATTGAAAACTCTTTCGAAAAATACGTACAGTCAATATGTAACAATTACATATAAAACATATAATGATCATTTTGGTTTCATTTTTTTAAAGTGTTTTTCACAAATACTCATTAAGATTGTTAGGTTTTTTTCTCATTTCTAATAGCATAGACACTAAAACGTTTTCGAATTTACTTACTATGACGCGTGCGCCCTTTGACAATAGTATCACTTGCGTCAGATAACCGAGAGATCTACCGCGGCCACCCCACGTTCGAGGAACTGGCCAAGCGTCTCCGCTGGATGGTGCTCGGCGTCCAGCGGCACCCCATCACCAACGTGCCGAATCTGTCCGAGCGCTCATGGTTCCAGTACTGCGGCAAAGCCTGGGAGACCATCAGGAAATGCACCTTCTTCATGGAGTATGAGAGGTTCCTACCGTGATTTTTAACTGCAAACTGGTTCTCATTCGCTATATAAACTGCTGTAGTTACCAGTCTAAGGGCTACAGACCCTTGTTACCTACACGATAGAGTAAAAATAGGTGGAGTTGCTTGGCTAAGGAATAAAAACAATCGCCACAATGATGCAGCATAACCTCTTAATGTTAGAGCGAGAAGAGACGATCTACAAAGAATTAATATATCTTTATTATCATGCAGGATGTAAGCAGCGGGCTTCGGTTGTTATAAATATCAGACTTTTTCCCTAACATCAAGTTCAGATAAAAACTTTGTAATTTATATAAGTCTATATGCATTTTTATAATTCGGCAAAATAAATACATAGCTAGAAAATATTTTTTTCTTGTGTCACCTGCATTGCATATAGTTCGTTCGATAGAAAATCGAAGCGAAAATTGGACACTTCGGTAACCATCTACCTCAGCCTATGCCAAGAGAGTTTGAAATAGAGGTGGATTGTCAAAGAAAATTTTGTAGCCACAGTAAATTTGCTGCCATCTTTAGACACATGATTAAAAGTTTTAGAACGCCATTTGACTTTGATCTTTATTATTTCATTGATATGTGTTAAATTTGTTAAATATCAAAAAGTGGCGCCATCTTACCGGGCATAGGCCAAAGGTTGTGGCGCCATCGCTCGAAACGATGCCGCCATACCTTTGACCTTTGATCTATTAATTGTCGCCACTTTTTGTTATTTAACAAATTTAAGACATATCAATGAAAAAATAAGGTTCAAAGTCAAATCGCGTTCTAAAAGTTTTAATCATGTGTTGAAAGATTACAGCAAATTAACTGTGGCTACGAAGTTTTCTTTGACAATCCGCCTTTATTTCAAATTCTGTTTGCCTATGCTAGCCGCTGTCATATATCTGAAGTCCATTTACATTACTTTATTAAATTAGGCCTAGCCGGGTATTGGCCGCAGGTTAACCCTTAAAACCGCCACGCCAAAGACGTCAATTGATACGATACACGATAGTGTCGCTCAAAGAGTTGAAGTCGGAATTATTTCAATTTTAGAACCGGTACAGCGCTATTTACACCACAGCAAACATTATTAGTCCAAGGTCGAAATTATACCTACGGTATTTTTCATAGATATAAGAAGTAAGGAGATTTATAACGAAGCATAATTTCAACGAGTCTCGCTGTCTCCAACTGTCCCCCACCACATCATTAAAGGCGTGGCCAGACAACCAACTCACGCGCTGTGATTGGCCAAACCGCGCGGTGTAGGAGCCTAGAGCGGCGGCACTAGAGTGAGGACAATTCGATAGAGCTATCGATATTTTACATGTTCTGAAAATGACCTTAGAGTTTTGACATATTTGTTTTAAGTAATAATTGCCATAGACTTAATTTATATTCCTTTAAATTTTTGACCTTATTTACGAGCTAAGAATTTTAAGGTACGTGTAAGGTATATTAGTTGAGCCATAAGTTCTCTCACAAAGGTTTTTACTGATAAAATGTAATACAAAGCTTTTAATTAAAAAAAAAACATGTACCATGATGCGAAAGCTTGTTTATGCTTAACTAATCAAATTGGTTTAAATTTCAGTAATTATTTGATGTAATGTTTGTTTAAATTGTTTACTTTGGGATTGTCGTTAGACGCGAGCGCTTCATTAAAAGAAAAGTTTCAGTTTATTATAGCATATTTCGTCACCAATTGAAAGCAATTCCAGCATGTTATATAGTAAGTATAATGCACCATTAAATAAGCTTTTATATCATAATATGTACGAATAATAAGGAAACAGTAATCATAATTATCAGTAAAAATCTTTCTGATAGAACTTTTGGATCGACTAAGTATACAATATACTATTATTTTAAACATATTTATATTCTATCTGTAACTGTAACTGGAAACATTTTTCTTGAAAATGATCCGAACAAATAACACTGTTCTCGCTCATAAACCAGTTAGGGCCCTCTTCCTGTAGCATCTATCCATTTTTCGTTAATACTGGGATTTTTAGGGAAACTGAAAAAAATTGCAATCATGAACATATTTCTTTTTTGACTCGCTGTAAACTGTACCTCTGTAAATTCCATTCACCACAGTTTCTTTTTCAATTGTTTACTCTAAATAATTGTATATTATTGTTTTCAATTGTAGTATTGTTTTTTTTTTACTTGTAAACCTTATTATCCACCACAGGACAGGCTATGCCTAGTGTGGGGGCCAGCATAAATGTAATACTGTTATTATTTTATTTCTGAAATAAAACATTTGTACAATTGTACTTAATTAAATCAGTTTATTTTTTGGCTTACCTTTTCGATTTTTAATCCAAATTAAAAAGTATTACATTAAACATTAGGTGCATAATTGTAAAATTTTACTTGAAAAATAATTACTTTTGTATGAAAGTAATTATTTTTAATGTGTGTATACACTATATCTAAACATTTTTATCGATAACGCTCAAAGATCAATTATATGCACGAGCACCACTCTACTTCGCGGCGTCAATGAAGGGAACGGTTGGCGGTCGTACCAAGAAACAATAATGTCCCTGTGAATATCGTTAGCGGTTTAATGCATTGCGCCGTTGCTAAGGACACTACAAATAGTTTTCCATGCCAAAGCGTCAATGTAGAATGCATAGACAAATTGCCATGCGTTTGTATGACAACATGGTCTGACTCAGAAAAATCATATGTCACTGGATTTATTTGTTAAAATGTGTGGTTTTATTGACTAATACGTGAAAAAAAAAGTACTACGTAACTCCATGATCCTTATAGTTTTTGGATGCACTCCTATTTCGACACAAAATAGCGCTATAATTCGGCATTTCAATAAAATTGACGCGCACATTGTTCAATGACAGCTAAGTTGCTACTGTCTTACGGCGGGCCGGTATGGCCACGATGTGGCCATGTCGCGGCGACACGCGCCACGCCTCCGTCAGCCATCTAGTACTTTCTATGATCTGAGGTATTTTTCGATGCCATCTGTCTTATTTACTCACGTAAAGTGGTGAGTATGGAGGGTAGAGGCAAGAAGAACAATCTCTGGAGTTGCAGGTGTACATAGGCTACGGAGACTGCTTACCATCAGGCAGGCCGTATGCTTGTTTGCCACCGACGTAGTATAAAAAAAAAAAAAAACTGTTGCTAAAGTGTTCAGCTGGCAGCTGATTTTACTATTGACACTAGAATAATTCTGGCTCAGTTTTCTTTATATAGTTAGAAAGAGAGCGCTTTAGGTGTGAAGTTAGGCACGTACCGAATACTAGACGAACAATAGAGTAAAAACGTAAGTGACATATATGGTACCAGTTAAAAATGTTAGTACCATATGTAACCGCTTGGAGCTCTGTACACTTTCTCCATACATTTTCCGTAACGTTCTCGATATCGAGTAACGTATTCTGATCTCATAGTAGCCACACAGGTCATAAGATGGTTACATAACAGTATGTAAAGGGATACTAAGATACTACGAAAGAATAATACACGTAAACGAAGTAGTTTTATTTGTGACTTAATAGTAAAAGGGTGATCTCCCTGGTTAACGCATTATATGTATAACTTATTATTTCTACAAGAGCGTGGTTGTCGTCGAATTTTCTGCGTTACTCATGCGGAGTAGCGTCCGACAGGCAATCTGGAAAATTAGAAATATTTTAAAACGGGGGAATAATTAGTCTGCACCCACTTGGCAGTGACAAAGTATGACTGACCAAAAAGGATGATTCACACTAGACCGGGCCGGGGCCGGGCCGGAGCTTCGTTTTTTATGGAAAACACCACGTCATCACTAGGCTTGGGACTTTTGGATGCTCGCCGTGGTTCTAGAATCAACTGAGTCGCCATTATGTTATAATATTTTTTCGTACTCAAAGTGTAAAAATAAAATATTATATTCGATGTCATGATTTAAGCTGTTATATAGATAATGATATATATAGTAATAAACACGTTATTATGACTGCAATTAATTTTATCATAAATCATTTATTTTGTTATTTATGTGATGTATATTTCAAAGCAGAAAAAAAATGTTTATTGTTAACCATGTTCAAAATATAATAATAATAATAATTCAGCCTATATAAGTCCCACTGCTGGGCACAGGCCTCCTCTCATGTGCGAGAGGGCTCGGGCTATAGTCCCCACGCTAGCCGAATGCGGATTGGGGACTTCATATACACCTTTGAATTTCTTCGCTGATGTATGCAGGTTTCCTCACGATGTTTTCCTTCACCAAAAAGCTAGTGGTAAATATCAAATGATATTTCGTACATAAGTTCCGAAAAACTCATTGGTACGAGCCAGGATTTGAATCCGCGACCTCCGGATTGAAAGTCGGACGTCATATCCACACGGCCACCACCGCTTCCGTTCAAAATATATCCCATCAAAATAACTGTAGTAAAAACAGCTTGTAGTTAGATTGGATAGAGCCTTACATCGAACTAGCAGTAAGAGAAGACAAGTACTACATTTATTGCTCCGCGTGTGATACTAACTTGAAACTCAAAAAGTCGATATTATTGACTAAAACAAAATATACAAGACTTTCCTTCATCATATTTTAACTTCTTATACGGCTCTAACCAGGACTCAATTTCAAACCAAGGACACTTGTAAAGTTTTTCTACTAACCTGCATTAAAGGAAAGTCCCAGGCGGAAATATCAACTTTACTATGTTCCGGTTTTAAACATGCATTCCTTGAGTAGAATATCAACTCCTGTAATTTAAGAATAATTTTAGACATACTTAACAAGAATTCGCCGGTTGAAATAGTAGGCACCTGCCTACTATTGGGGCCTATAACACAAATAATTGAAACATAGCTTGTACTTACTCAAAGGTTAACTGGAAGAGATCCCTTAAAGGGATAAGTTCGCTTTTTTACTAATGACGGGTGTTTTATTTCCTGTTTTGTTTTCATTTTTGTACAATAATGAGTTTTACTACTACTACTACTTCTTAAACGATGACACTTGTTCAATAACTTTTAGAAATTATGAAGTCTTTAGACTTCCTATTTTTCATACAAATTCAATATTATCTTCAATGGACTCATTGTTATTCACGTATATTGTCACGCTTTAAACATAACAAAATTCGCAATACATTGCGTCTTTGAATAAACTTTAAAGTGTGCTAAATATCAAAACACAAGTTAGTTTTAAAAGTAGTTGAACAAAATGTTGGTCAGTTTCAGGAGTACAGCCTACAGTAAAAATTTTTGCTCGTGTTGCAGGCCCCATCCGTATATCCTTAATTTTTTAAAAGTTTGTATTCTTGTTGATTGCAAGATACTGACAAAAGCTGTAAAAAACATACCTATAGGTTTTATGAAAACTAATATGTTACAATATATTACGGTCAACCTCAATACTCGTGGGTTGACCGCTTCTCCATACATACTAAATGTAGTCCCAATTTTCCTCTTTGGATATTGACATTATTTAAAATATTTTTACACAATTTGATGTATTCACTCACTTAGCTATGCCCCTTTGTTTGATTTTTTTTCTTCGAATTTTTAATTATTGTTGGTTTTTGCTCCTAATTCGTATAATAATAAAAAAAACTGAAGAAAATTAAACTATGGTTATATACATCAAATTGTTTAAATCAAATTTCAATAACGTTAAGACTGCGTTGAGTATCCAGTGGCGCCCCCATTGTGGGACTTATGTTTTCTAATAAACCAATTAATTTCTGTATAAATCAGTATATTAATATTGTTGTCCTAGTGATTCCCAAACTTTGTTACATAGTTTTATTTTGCTTATTTTTTACTTTATCAACTAAACGGCAAATGGTGGCCACATTTTTCCGTTTAGGTGATAAAGTCAAGAGAAAGTAATATAAAATTAATTAATGGTATTAGAAATTAATTGATTTATCAGTAAACACAATTCAATTCCCATAATCAGGGCGCCACTGGACGGTCAACGCAGTCTTAATATCCAGAGAGGAAAATGAGGACTACGTTTATTTGAAAAGACGATTTCGCGCAGTCATCCATTTTCGCGTTAACTATTATGAAAATACTTACAAGTGAGCTCGGGTCCGATAAATCCTTAATTTCTAATTGGTCGTCACTTTCCGCGCAAACCAAAAACACTAATGCTTGCCTAAAAAAAACATAGTGTATAAGTTGCGGCGCACTCGTGGTAAGCATACAGAGAATACCTCTCGCGTCGAATGATTGTCCCTATGACAGTCCATTTTATATGGAGTAGCTGTCACGTAAAATGTTTGTAGACATTTTTTGGAAGTGTAGCAGCACAATATAGTATTTTTCAAACTCGGTGGGTAGGGTGACAGGTGTCTCCATACAACTTATAACCTTAAAACGCCAACTCGCAAAATTGTGTTGAGATGACATGTGTGGGCGTACCCTTTCCGTTTGAAAAATACTAAACTTTAATTAGAAATTTAACATTTAATTGATAACAATACTATAAAACATTAAAAAAATCTTCAATCAAATTTTTATATCTTAAATGCTTTCGCATATTAAGCCCAACTAAAAGACATTTGAGGGAACCGTTATTGGAACCATAATTCGATGCGAAAGGTATAGTACCTACAGTAATACACGATCACGCGCCATATTGCGGAATTGTCACCCTATACATGAGAATAACAGTGCCCTCTTGACAATGATCGTATCGGAGAAGGTTAAAGATAAGGTCATGTTAGGTAAAGGAACATAGTTTTTTTTCTCGGGGCAAGGTAAAGGAAAGGAACCGTATGATAATTCCCGACAGGTGTTTCACTTGCGCCAATATCTTTTTACCCAATATTACCTTAGTTAAAAGTAGATGGCACTATTTAATTAAATTTTATTACGACAGTGATAGGCAAGTCTAGTTTAGGGCCTTATCCCAACGCACATTATAACTGTTAAGTATATAACCGGCCAAGAACATATCCGGTAATGCGGAGTTTAGGATTTCGTAGTTGCCCGTAAAAGGGAGCATCTTCACAGTTCTTATCTGGGTAATTCCACGAGACTGTAACGTCAGTTACCAATTCTTTCGTGTGTTCTTACATTAATTAAGCAAATTTAAGTGTTTGTTTGTCTGGCGTAGCCCTACAGGCAGATATCTGAATACTTGGGTAGGCCACATTTTTCCTATATTTAACTAATTAAATTAAATTAAAATGAATATGCTAATTAATTAATTACAGACAGAGACAGTTATTTTCGGGCCACAAAGCCAATCTTACCGTTACTAGATTTACTTACGATGGCTTATTAAGATATTTAATGTAACTTCCGTCCTCAGCAAACTCTAAGTCATTAGAGCTCCCAATATATTCGTAATATTCTTCAAACTTGATCAGAGTATCTGGACGAGTTTTGTTCCAAACGCTCCCATGCCGACACAACTGGAAATAGCTATAATCTTGATACTAACATAAGTAGTAAATTGAGTTTAAGGAAGTAAAATTTCTATTTACGGCGAGGGCATGCATTGAATCCTAAACGAAGCTTAGGATTCAACGATTGATTCCGCAGCTAAATGTGTGATACTTTTTAATTTATAATATTTAAGACCTTTTGTTAACCACATTTAATGCAAATAAAGAACTTCACTTTACAGCGTAACGAAGGATTCTAAAATAGTATAGTGAGTGATTCAAATATGTATTACCGCCCAAACTGAAAATAAAATTTCGAGTAGGTATAGTATGAACTATCTCAGATGATTTCTTCGGGCTCGGGGCCTAATCTGTTGAACAAAGGGTATTGTTTTCTCTATGCAGTGGTTACACTGCTTACTGCTAATAGCCCCGACATAAGTAACGGCAATACGCCCGTTAAAAAAGCAAATATACCATTCTATATGGTTCCATACGGAGATATACAAAACGGCCCAGGACCGAGCCCGGAAAACCATCTGAGATATCGCATACCATACGTACCCTCGAAAAATAATAACCCGCAGCCTCCCGCAACTAATTGGGTAGGTTAATTTACCTGGCTTGTTTTACGTTATATTAGTGCGTGTGTATTGTATATTAAATATTGTAAATATGGATAAGTGTGGCTGCGGGATAAGTGTAACTGGCCATACCGGGGCCTGGTTACACATTGATTAGTGTTTAGAATGAGTTGGTTCATACATATGCCACTAAATGCAAGGAGCAAATCTATAAACTCGCAATAAACACCAATCAAAGCGTAAACAGTCCCTAATATCGTTGTTGAGAATGCCAAATCCGATGAATACCTTATGTATTTTGTTGCATGGTAACTATTTGTAAATCAAAAATGGAGCACATAACGGATTTGACATTTTCAACGACGATATGTGAAGGCCAGCTACCTTATCCCGCAGCCACACTCACCGGTATTGACCTGATTTATAAGTTAGTAATTATTGTTGCGGCGGTCTTATTGGTCGGTAATAATTATATGTTATATGTACCCATAACATTTAGTGGGAATGATTTAAAGAAAATAAATAAACGACCAAACTTACCGCTGAAGGTTTGTCGCAATTGTTCCTAGTAATGGAGTCCTTTGTGTTCAATGTGTTCATCGTTATATCATGACAAGGATGATAGTAATAAGTGGTTAGCGTTGCTTCATCTTGTGATCGTGGCGTGAGGGATGTCAAAGTTTTAAAGGCAATATTATTAGCAGATGGAGTCAAGTCAATATAAGTGCCGTTAGGAAACTCACATCTGCATGGAGTTTTCTTTACACAGATATCTTTACAATAAACTGACGGGAGCACACAAAGTAAAGTGATCAATACTAAGCGTCGTAAATAATCAGATTCGTCCATTTTGGTTGATTAATGAAATTCTTCGAGTTCTGGCGGCTGACAAGTGTTTTCTGTTAAAGTAACCGTATCCGAATGACCGGTAAAAAGTTCTTGCGAATTGGCCAATAATTTGTTATTGTGGAAGATAATGATAACACTAACCTCAGACCTGTCTCAAGGTTGTGTGGTCAAATCTGGTGAATACTTGCTATACAAGTTTTCATTTTTAAAATTCATAAGGTCACCTTTACTAAAAACATCAAGTACCTATGTATTGCAATAAGGTTAACGAATTATCAAATAATGATGTCTACTTACCTAATAAAATTAAAGAAACCTAAGGTAGGTTGTGTTAAATAAAAGACGTGTTGCTCGACAAGTATTTATTACGCGACTGCTACCCCCTTCTTACAAATATATGAATATACCCATATATAACACCTTCACCCTTATTCTAAAACCACCCCTAAAGTGAAGTATAGTGTGCTACCTACGTGAGGGGGGAAAACATATACAGCTATTAAATTACGTTATTAACATAAGACACACTATAGACTAAAATTACGAGAAAAGTTAATGATGTACAACTAAGTAGGTATACATTTAGAAAAATGATGTTACCTAACTACTTATTATCACCTTCACCCTAAGTTTACAATAATTTTCTTTGTCATTAACGTAACCATTAAGTACCATCATTTATGGACATTGACGCGTAGCACCAAAAAGATTTAAACACTAACAGTCTCATTGGACTTATTGGCGGATATACATGTACTTATTTTGTGCTTATTATTAAACCAAGATTACATCATGTGAAGAACCACATGTTTTCCTGTTGACCCTGCGTTATTAGTTCGGTTCTTTCAACTCGGTTATTATTGATTTATTGTACTGATTACATATTACGTATTAATTGGTAGTTAGGTATTTAATTACTTGTATACAATGGGAGAAAGAGAATTACAAAGTACCAATTAAATAATGTATTTTACTCAATTAAAAGATAAAACAAAACTAATTTAGGTATTTAGCTCTAGTATTCGCCTGAAGGGCCATGTTTCATGCAATTAACCTATGACATAATACACAATTAAAAAAAAAACTTCCTACGAATTATAGTATTTCTTATGACCATCCATATCTTATTGGTGGGAACCGTGTTCTTGTTGGGCGGTTAGCCACCAGTAACTCCGGAGTTGCTTGACCTGCCGCGGGCGGGTTCATTACAATATTTGGCTGTGTCTCACTCGGCGCGACCTGTGTATTACCGGCCGCAGCGTCATCATCATCAACTCCTTCTGGCCCCCCCGCTGGCCCGGTGGAGGGTAAAGGATACGCTAAACTTCGATGTTGTGATGTATCGTGAGGATTATTAATTGGACTGTTCTGCCCCGCTTGATCTATCACTCTTGACCTAATTTGATCTACGTGCCTATGTACCGTTTCCGTTCCAGATTCATCCTTAACCGAATAGTTTGTACCGCCAAGGCATTCTACAATGCGCCCCGGGCACCATTTAGTGTTATTAGTACCGAATTTCCTATACCAAATTAAATCCCCTACTTGAAAACTTCTTTGTACCCCCTTTGCCTGCTTCCTAATGCGGTCCTGATGCGCGTGCGCTCGTGACGCCAGCTCTGGTTTTAAGCAGTCTAATCTGGCTCGAAGTGACCTACCTAGCAAGAGCTTGGCTGGAGGGTAACCCGTGGCGTAATGGGGGGTATTCCGGTAGTTCAACAAGAATCTACTTAACGCCGTATGAATATTAGTCCCTTGTTCCATACTTTTTTTAATTACCTTTTTACATATTTTTACCGCTGACTCACAAGCCCCGTTCGACGCTGGGTGGTAAGGTGCGGTTAAAATATGTTCAACTCCATTACTGGCCAGGAAACCCTGAAATTCAGTACTCGTAAATGGGGGACCGTTGTCCGTCACCAGCTGTTTGGGTAAACCGAAACGCGCCCACATTTCTCTAAACACATCTATTACGTAACTCGCTGACGTACCTGACATTTTAATTGCCTCTATCCATTTTGAATGCGAATCTACTACTATTAAATATTTTGCACCAGCCAATGGACCGAGGAAATCGGCGTGCAACCGTACCCAAGGACGTTCAGGCCACGGCCAGAGGCGCGGTTCGTGGGCCGGCGGCGCGTCCGCCACCGCGGCACATACGACGCACGCGCGGCAAACGCGTTCCACCGCCTCATCAATGCCGGGCCACCACACGTAGCTTCTTGCTAAAGCCTTGGTTTTGACAATACCCATATGTGGCTCATGTAGTTCCCGCAACACTTTTTCTTTACATGCCTCTGGTATAACAACCCGGTGACCCCACATTATACACCCGAGTTCTTCATATAGTTCATTTTTGCGATTTAAAAACGGTTTTAACTCTCTAACCTCTACGACTAATGGCCACCCATCTTTTAAATAGTTCAATACCCGACTCAGTAATACGTCTCTCGAGGTTTCATTACGTAGCAGCTTATAGTCTAGCAACATCGCGTCCGAGGCAAAATGTAAATACGTCTGTTCAGGAACCTCGTCGCGCTCCTGAACCCCGTTGTCACGATGACCCTGTATCATGCGAGATAAGGCATCCGCGGTATTTTGATCACTACGAACATATTCAATAGTAAAATCATACGCCGATAATAAAATAGCCCACCTTTGTAATCGACTCGCGGCGGCTGTTGGAACACCACAGTTTGGCCCAAAAATCGTAACTAGTGGTTTGTGATCGGTGCGGAGAACAAAATTACGGCCGTACAAATACTGGTGAAATTTTTTTATGGCGAAGACGATGGCCAGCGCCTCTTTATGCACCTGACTATAATGTATTTCCGCTGCCGTCAGCGCGCGCGATGCATACGCCACGGCGCGCTCCACACCGTCGCTGCCGCGTTGAGCCAGGACCGCTGCAATGCCGTGTCCACTCGCGTCACATGTCACCAGGCACGGCAAGCGCATATCATAGTGTACCAGGGCTTCCACACTGCACAAGGCCTTCTTAACATTAATGAAACTGTCATTCTGCCTGCCACCCCACACCCAATGTTTACCTTTACGAAGCAACTCGTATAGAGGAGCCAGAATGTCACTTAAATGCTTAATAAATTTCCCGTAAAAGTTCACCATGCCCAAAAACGATCTTAATTCGGAAATATTGGTGGGAGGCGACATTTTAATAATGGGTGCTATCTTATCCGTGTCAACCCTAACGCCGTCCTTATTTATAATAAAACCTAAATATTTAACCTCATCAACAAAAAACTCGCATTTGTTTTTTTTAACTTTTAACCCGTTACTTTGCAATATGTGCAAAACCTCCTGTATGTGTTGATTATGCTCTTGTATCGTTTTACTAGCGATCAATATATCGTCTAGAAAGACAACGACATGGGGCATATTTTTGAACAAATTTAACATGATCCTCTGAAATATGCCTGGACTGGAGGATAAACCATAAACGAGACGGTTGTATTGAAACAAACCTCTGTGTGTGTTAACCACCGTATAACTTGCCGTATCATCCAAAAGAATCTGGTTATAGGCCTGTGATAGATCAAGCTTGGAAAAATATTTGTAGCCACTAATATTACTTAACAGATCGTCAATCCTGGGCACGGGATATCTATCTACCATTAGTACCTTGTTTAGCGTAACCTTGTAGTCCGCACACAGTCTGATGGCGCCGTCCGCCTTGTGCGCCACCACCAGCGGTGTCGCCCAGTCCGAGTGGTCGACCGGTGTGATGACGCCCGCCGCCAGCATGGCGTCCAGTTCGGCATCCACGCGCTGACGTAACGCGTAGGGCAAAGGTCGCGCCCGGCAATACACAGGCACCGCCCCCTCGCGCAGCTGCAGCGTGGCCCGCCCGCCGGTGAAGCAACCCAGGGTTCCGTCGAACACATCTTTAAACCTGGAAAGGATGTCATTCATAGTAAGAGACGAGTTCCCATAATCCTTCACCAGCTTATTGACACTTAATACTTTTATTCGCGGAACCTGAATATCTAACTCGGCAAGCCATTGCCGTCCTAAAATATTAGTGGTTCCATTATCTATCACATACAAATCTAGCGTCTTAACACAGTCGTTAAATGACACTTCTACTTCGACGAAGCCTAATGGATAAATACGGGAACCATTATAAGCAAATAACCGAATGCGGCACTCTTTTAATTCTAGTTGACTAAAATTTTTTTGATAAGTGTCATTATTTATACACGAAAGGGGAGATCCGGTATCAATTTCCATGATTAATGGCCTATTTTGCACAAGTATCTCCATACATACCGGTGGATATTGACTTAGTCCCATTTGATATATGGGCCATTCGTCATCGCTGTCCGTGCGCCGGCTAAGGCCCGCACCCGAGCCCTCGCCTCCGTTGTCCCGCCAGCTAGCCTCCTCGGCCGGATCGGGGTGCCCCCGGATGCAGTGATGGCGCGCGAGCGCCGCGCCCGTGCGCGCGCCTCGCCGCCTCCTGCCCGCCGTGCTGCCTCCACGGCCGGTCAATGCCCTCTCGTTGTAGCCGTTGCTTCCAGAGCCACTTCCGTGCTCCTGACTGGTTCCCCAACTCTTAGTCGCTCCCGGTCTTGCCCTAGCTCTGTGCCCCTCCTTTTCAGGACACACACGCCTCAAATGCCCGACACGCGAACACGTGTCACATATGTAATCCTTAAATTTGCACGCGAAGCGCTCATGTCTCGTGTCGCCGCACGCCGTACACTGTTTTTTTCCAATCTGGCTGGCATTGTAGTGCATTCCTATCACCGGAGATTCTACCGCACTAGAATCTTTCTCCGCCGACTCCATTGTAGTCGCTATTAGTACCGCTTTACTGTATTCGAGTTTTTTATCCGCAAATAACCTCTGTCGAATCGCGTCACTGGTAATCCCGCACACGAGTTGGTCCCGTAGGTTCTCTTCTAGCCCGCTACCGAAGTCACAAAACCTCGCCATTTGTTTTAACGTGGCCACGTACTCGGCAATAGACTGGCCATTTTGTTGCCTGCATTGCCGAAACTTGTAACGTTCCGCTAACGCCGATGGTACGGGTTCCAAGTGTTCTTTCACTAAACTCACCACTTTAGCATAAGTTAATGTAGATGGCTTGTCCGGACTACATAAATTCACTATCAATTCATATGCACTTTCACCTACGTTCGCGATCAAGGTTGCTAGTTTCAAATCGTCCGTAACGCCGTTAGCTAAAAAGTACATGTCTAACCTGTCGCAATATAAAGTCCAATTCCCCGTTTTCACATCAAACTCCGAAAATTTACCTTTGCCAGCCATTTTTGTGGATAAAAACACTGTATTACACTATAATTTTACCATTCGCCGCCACTGTTAAATAAAAGACGTGTTGCTCGACAAGTATTTATTACGCGACTGCTACCCCCTTCTTACAAATATATGAATATACCCATATATAACAGGTTGTAGTTTTATACAGGAGGTGGAGTCTTGAATCAATAGCTAAGCAATTAAGTTCAGCTCTGATCAAGGCTATCGCGACCCTTTTCGTTCATTGTCATCCATATTTAGTTATACCTACCTATATTTACATATCCAGCTCACTACGTTCAAACTGCAGCGAATACATATAATCTGTACAGTTTTAAACGCAATAAGCAAAATATCATTCTACCCGTATAGTAATTACTTGACACATGGGTGAATTATGAAACTGAACTGTCTAAAATGTGTACAGGTTTTTAACTAAGTACCTATGTATGAATTTATAGTTTATAAACCATTGTTTAAGATAAGAGGCCAGGTTTTAAATTCTAAAATAATAACGATGCTTTAGAATTAAGGATATAATGGCAATCTAAAGGTTACATTGTTACATATGCCAAATATTGGACCCAATAAATTTAATAAATGCATGTGGGTTACTAGTTTAGTGCGTTTTCACTGATACACGCTAGATATTAGTGGTTTTCTTCTCTGTTCCGGTGGTTTGTTGTAAGCGTGTTGGTATACACTGGCTAGCCTCCAGTGCTCAGGGTATCCGGTAGCATTAGCGTCGCGCCAAATGCTGAATGGAGGAGCGAGTGTAGGAATCGTGTAAGATTTCTTTGTGTACGGATGGCGCATTTTTGGGATCTTTATTCCCTTTGAATCGTGAGATGTACTTCCACTCTGAACAGAATTTGGATTGCCAGCTTTGAAGGCAAACTTGTAGTCGTCTTTCTGCTTTATGTCCTCGGGAATTTTCGTCCCATTGCAGGATATGCAGTGCTTATGCTTTCCGTTACCGTTAAGCATATTGCTGTCCTTTGTGGAGCGTCTTGAGAGCATTGAATCTTCTGGTGTGCTCTGTTGCAGTTTACCTTGCGCCAGAGGAGTCTTTTCATATGATTCTAAGCTATTACGATTTCGATTAACGTCGTATCGTTTATTTTTGTTTTTATCTACGTGATTGTCATTCCAAGCTTCTTTAACGTGCCGTATTTTGTCTTGGCCGTTGTTATCGTGGCTAGATTTTCGACTAACATCGCTTAGAGTCCCACACCCATGGATACCGTCGCAAGAAGTTTTAGTTGGCGTAGGAGGAGAATTTCGCCTGGTAGAAGAATTGGACCTAATTTCTCTTTCATGGCCATTATGTTGCGGACAGTGCTGAACTTCACAGGAATCCTTTCTCTTAGATTTCGTCATATCTTTTTCAAAATACGGCACCGGGTGACGACCAATATCCTGAACGAACCGATTTTCATTAAAAATGGGATTTGAATGGCCGCTTTTAATCGGTTCCTCGAGCACTTCTTTTGGCGTATGTACCATTGTAAAAACAGCTGGCGCTTTTGAACCGTTTGAACCGTCTATATGTTTTGGGGGTTTTGGCTCTCTCTTAGGATCGTCAGGTCTAAAGTCCCAGCAAATGGCAAGATCCATGAGAGACATCGGTTTTTTAGACTGTGATCCTAAGTCGGGAGCAGATGTTAAAGGTCTTTGTTTCGCTTCATCCTTTTCAGAATCAGTTTTCTTCGGATCGCACGTCTTCGGTCTATGAACGCGCATTTTAGTGCAACATGTGGGACCAGAGGCGCCGTATCCTTTCCATCCTATAGCGTAAGGTTTAACTATTATGTCAGAATCTCTATGCTCCCCGATTTTAGTCATGTTGCGATAGCCTAACGTGTCAGGCAGAGGCTGGTGCTCTAAATTTCCAACGTGCATTTTTCTAGCGAAATGAAAGTTTTGAGATACGTTAACAGCAGGTAGTTTTGGAGTTTCACTCTTAACTTTAAATTTCATAGTCTCAACATCTTTAGCATTTTTTGCAACGTTCTTCCAGAATTTTTCTGTTTTGTCTTCTTGCGGCCCGTGGATTTCTTCAACGGCCTCTTTAACTAGAAGATCATAGTTATCATGTCTTTTGTCGGGATCTGTTAATGCTCCAGGCACATAAGGCCCGTGGCCATCTGCATCAATTGGTTGTAATGTCTTATTCAAATCCAGTGGATCATCGTCATTTCTTGTGTCTTCGACATGGTCAGTGTCTTGTTTATCTCGCTGTTCAGTTTCAGTATAGTTATCGTTAATATCCTTTCTAGAATCCTTTATGTTCAGACATGTAAAATTTGTAAACAATGATTTAACAAAAATACAAAAATTTACTTTACAGTACATATGGTGCTACTTCAGCGCACTAGTGCGAAAATTAGCATATTACGTTACTGTGTCGAACATTTAAAAGGCCATATGTACTGTAAAACGTTGTACGATACATGTGCAAATAGGTAATTCGCAACTCGTGTCGATTTAAAACACTCCCTTCGGTCGTGTTTTAATTTATCGCCACTCGTTTCGAATTTCCTATTTTTCGCACTTGTATCGTAATGTACTATTAACAATTAGATAATAACCTTAAATAAAAAGTGAAAAATAAAATCACTGTGCTCTTTTGTTTTCTACGTGTTCTAGTGTCTTAGAGTTCAAGCTTGCGAACTATTTTCTTTTTATGACCGTGCTTGTGGAACGGGCATTGCTTAGGCTGAAAATAAAAAATGCACTCAATTAATATATAGCGTGCCAAACGTAGACGCTTAGGTTTGATTATGTGATCTGATGGGGAATTGTATTCATAAGTATCTACAACAATTTTTATCAGTAGAACAGTTCCTACTTACTATATAATAGCAAATAGAATTTGAAATAGAGGTGGATTTTCAAAGAAAACATTGTAGCCACAGTAAATTTACTGCCATCTTTCGATACATGATTAAAACTTTTAGAACGTCATTTGACTTTGATATGGATTAAAACTTTTAGTTAGTTATAAATAGTTAACTATAAATATCAGAATCCATAAGTACATATGGCAAATCTGAACAACTTCTACTTTCTACTAATATTATAAACAAAAAGATTGGATGTTCTTGTTACTCAATCATGCAAACAAAATAAGGCTGATCAGATTTTAGTGAAATTTGGCATTTGTATTTGTACATACGCAGCTATAGGTTGAGGAAATTTAATGACTGTTGGTTAATGCAAATCGGAATGTGGTGCTTGCTGATGATTAATGCCAGATAAGATTTAGTATTTTAATATTCTTATCACTCAGGTGTACATGATGGCTGACAATAAAACAATAAATACTTAATAGCTAGAGTTTTTTAATTAATAAGATTATCATATTGTAAAGTACCTAATTAACACAACAAAGTGTAGGTACCTACAATAAACACCTGCAGACAGTCATCGCAGAGACAACGTTTAGTATTCATTGATATCGTATATGTTGCTAGGTATGTCACTATAGTCATTAAATAAATAATTGATAAGAACTGAATTTTCCAAATACTTATGGAAAAAATGTGTTAAGTAAGGATACTACTCGAACGAATGTGGATGTAATTTTAATGTTACGTTGTAGTAGTTATATCTTGTAGGTGCATCTGCATATATTAGGTAGCATACCTTGCAACGGCTTAATATAGGCATTAAGTTAGTAGGTACTTAGTGAACCTGTTTGTCTGAAGTTATGAGGTTTAAGAAGAAAATCCTTCAACAAACCAATTCCTAAACTAAAAAATTAATAAAAAAGATGTGTGAAATAAATGTCTAAATGGAAACCGAGTAGGTGCGCTACCATTCACAGTAGATACTTCATAGTCTTTGGACGTTACAGACAGAATGACAACTCCGAAAGTTGACTGATGCTTGAGGACACACATTGGTTCAATAGGGTTAATGAAACTTCATACATTTTCTTCTCGAACATGCAATGAAAGTATAAACTCGCAATATTTTTTCAATGTTTAAGAATGGGTAGGGTAATGGTTGCATTTCGGGACCGAGCATAGCTTAGCTTAGGGCAAGCTGTAGGTATTAGTGTTATAGAGCATGTATGTAATAATAATAACGTCATATATGTGCTTCCAACTTATCAAGTCGCGGCGAACGATAAAAAGTAAATCGGTGCACTCTTCCTACAACTTTCTCAATGAATGTAGGTATATATGTAACGCGCGATAAAAAAAATAAAGCAGCTACTAAAAATCCCAAGCAAGGCAAGCATCAGTTCGTGACAATCCATACCAAAATTCTTCTGCTATCTTAAACTGTTAAACTTTTAACGAACACATTACGCGCGCTAATAACTTTTTTAATAATGGCGTCTAGCGTTCGCGGCTTACTTGGTAGGTCTCTGCGGGCTCAGGTGTTTTCTGCTCGTCCTTCTTGGAGCGCTTGCCGGAGCGCATGCGCGCTGCTGCCGCTGCGGCCGCCTTGGGCCTCTGCACGCGGAGATTCAACCAATCTGTAAATCTGCCGGCGGGAGGCTCGCGGGCTAACTCTTCGGCTGGCGAAAGAACAGCAAAGTAATCAAGTGCAAGTATGACAAATTCTTATAATGCTCACAAAGGTACGTCTTTAGACCTATTTTTTTAAAATTTGGTTTTAACTTTTTTTTATTTTTTTTTATCCTGGGTACTTGTACTTGGGTAGCCGTAAGAATTAAGTTCGTAAGTAGATTACGACTGCTCGTAATTTTTATATAAACTAGGCTTTAAATGGAACATCAATGTAGACTTGTGGGGTCTTCAATATTATTACTGTAATAAGTTTTAAAGTGGCTGAGGAACCTGAGGCTTAAAATCCCAATTGGTTGACTCTATACTAGTCATACTTCAATCTTCCAATATTATGGCTTTTCACTAGTCAGTGAAACAAACAACAAGTTTTGCTTTTAGTGCCTTCGAGAATCAATAGATACCAGCTCGTAACTTCAAAATTGCGCAGATGTTTACGAAATACGTACGTATGTTTCCCAAACAACGCAGGTAACGTATGGTTTGCGTGCAGTCATCACGAGTATCTACAAGTAAGTATTAATGGACCAGCGATCGACCTTCACCTCAATATACATTGATACAAAGGGATGGGGTGCAATACAGTCCTATTACATAGACTATTGTCTGCTGTAGCTTATCCCTAGTAAATATAACTTGAAACCTAGACCTTTAAGGACTATTCGTAATCAAAGGTCATACACATATTCTGGTTTCTCTGAGACTATTGGTCTCTTAAGCACTGTGAATGACATGCGTACGAAGACAACCGCTAAACTACTCAGAAACACGATACGATATAACATTAGGAAGTCTTTTCGCGTGTCTCCGGACTAAAGATACATTAACCGTTTTATGACTTCCGTCAGAAGAGCTATTATTACATTTTGGGTCGCTAGTAAGAATAGCAGCCGACCTTATTATTGATAGCTGTACCTGTACCTCGGAATCTAGTCCAAAGCATTAGTCGCAAAAGGCGAATCATATTTCTGATAGCACGCGAAGCCGATTAAGTTTTATGGTCACTGATGTCTTAGAGTACTGATTAGCATTTGGTAAATATAGTCGTAGAGTGGAAGGCACTTAGACTTCTACAAATTCTGGCGCGCATCACATTTTTTCTATACTATACGTTTTTTCTATAGTATACTTATAGGGAAATGACGCCGGCAAAAAAGGGGGAGTTTAACTTACCGACTTTCCTGGTGATCTTCCTAGGCAACTCCCAAGTCCCTGTAAAGTGCCCGAAGCACTTCGAAGTGCCCCGCGGCGCACCGGGTAGAAAATGTCCATTGACGTCGCATATGGGTTTGGGGTCCGGTCTCATCTCCAGGGGGCGTGCTCTCGTTGGCGCCCAGCGTGGCACTTGCCAGTTGCCAAGGCGCTTTGGGGTGGATTCCCTGTTGAACTGAATGGTGAAAATGTTTAAAACTTTTGAGCATAGCTGCCTGCCCTTATCTTCTTTACAAGATCAGATATAAATTGTGGCACCGGTATTAACAGTTATGCTTATTACTCGTACTGCTCTTATAAAAGTATGACATGTGATGTTCTTAACACAAATACGTTTGTAAAACATAAACATACATTTTGAAACAGTGCTCTTTAAAAGTACCTAATGGTAAAAGCGCAAATCTCATTTAATTCAAACTCAGTGTTGGCTTCCACACTATAAATATGTATATATTTAAGTTGATGCGGCATCTATGGCGGACAGGAAAAATTATTAAGGCTTCAATGTTTTATTCACACATTATAATCTTCATGTGATTATTTGACGACGGATGCCACGCGCCCACCACGGCACGTGTCACCGACTACTCTAGGGAACGTTGACAGATTGTCGGGTTTCTCCCTTGTAGACGATACATTATAGCAGCGGCACTTTGCATCTCAAAATCGACATCATAACAATGAATCTCCCGTTGCATTTTTGTTGAATTCTTCATTGGTCTTGTAAATATACTTAGTCTGGCAAACCAATTTGCCAAAAAACCAAATGGCGTGAAATTCCAAATTACTTGAGATTGTTATATCTTTCGCGTGTACATTTTTAAATTTACCGCTTTTTTGTTAGTTTGCAGATTACAGACATCACATAGTTAGCAGATGATCGTTGGTTAAGGGGTGGTAGCTTTCAATAAAGTTAATTTAGGTAATCCTTTTCTTTTGCCATGCGGTACCAATATACAGGGTTTACCAAAATATCCAAATATATACAAATTTATCCAGCTTTTATGATTAATTGGAAGACAACAGTCACATTTCCCGAAAGTTAAATCGTAGTTTTTTCGAATAGACTGATTTGGCACTTTTGGACATTCTTCTCATATTTTCTGATTGATAATTAACTTCTGCATTCGTGAAAGCAGAAATATACTAATTTTCATAAATTATTTTTAATGAGACGAAATATACAACAAAAGCACGTCGTGGCCGCAGGTGCTACCCCTAACTCATCATACAACAAAACAAAACAATCATACCCGCCCGACAAAGGGTTGCAAATTGTTATTTACCCCATACATCACGCCTCTCGCCTAAATTATAAATGCCCGCAATAATTTAGAATTATTTAGTCAATGGAATATTTTATTTGATTCATGTATGACAAGTTAATCTTTTAAAGTCGGGTGATAAAACAAGGTCAGGGTTGTGTTTTTGCGAAACTGCAACAGACTGATAAACCAAGAATAATAAGTAAAAATAACAAGATAGCGCCTCATCAAAACATTTGTGATTGGCAAAGACAAACACATGCTATGATATATGTATATATAGCATACCTATTAGTGTATTAGTGTATGTGTGTAGTTATCTAGTCTTTGTATACACTAAATAATTAACGTATAATAATTTAGTGTATACAAAGAGATAACTAAGTAAAACACATCTCGCAACTTCTTACAGCACCAAAATTTTGTTATCATAAATAAATGTGCCTGACCGCGGATCCGCGATTTTTTTCAACACGAGGGACCCTGTAATTCCACACACTAAAAATATGTTAACCGCGGTCCCAGGGTTATATGAAACCGTATGATATCAAACGTTCATGTTGGTTACAGTATGGTTCATTACGCTACCACGTAACAAATAGGTACCTACTAATTAAAAAATTGTTTATATGTGAGACATTTAAGAAGTAAGTTATGTTAGACAACTTAGATTGTCATGATTTTAAAATATTAATTTACAGTACATATGGGGCTACTTTATAGCACTAGTGCGAGAAGTAGCATATTATGTTACTGTGTCGAACATTTAAAGGGCCATATGTACTGTAAAACGTTGTACGATACATGTGCGAATAGGTAATTCGCAACTCGTGTCTATTTAAAACACTCCCTTCGGTCGTGTTTTAATTTATCGCCACTCGTTTCGAATTTCCTATTTTTCGCACTTGTATCGTAATGTACTATTAATTATTTGGGTGATTATTAAGTTTAATCTGGTAATATTGGTATCGTGCTCTCGTCTCTATGCTCGAAAAATAAAATAAAAACAAAGGAGGGTACTTATGAATAATGTAAAAACGTCTGGGTTGGAACGGGCAGAACGGAGTTAACGGTCGACTGATGTGGTTGTGGAGGGATTGTGAAGTGTAGATTTTAAGAAGGCATTACTTAAGTTAAAGTTGGAGAAATAAATAATCATAGCAAATCAAGTGGTGAGTTTTATTTCAAGACCTCAAATAAATTTCTGTTTAATAATGAAATGGTCCTAATAGTTGTGTGTCACAGAATTCCCAGGAAGTCACCCGTGCGTGGGATGTTTTCATAAAATAAGAAAAAAACCGACCATATTTTATGATTGACATTTCATGGATGAATAGCCCGCAGCGGCCGTAGCGCGGTCAGATTTTTATCGTCTGTCACGTTCTAACAAGGATGTAAGTGCAAAAGTGATGAGTGATAAAAATGCAACCATACTGCCACTGCAGGGCGTCTAGCTAAGATGACAATCGTTGATAGAAAATACGAGTACCAATTGAACTTTATATAATGTATAAAAATAGTCACGTGACTTTTCGTAACTTCTGTCATGTCTGTACATGTTTTCTTTTCGATTGTCCCAAAGATGAGGTCTTCGACAACGAACACTAATTTTACATTAATAAGTCACCTATTTTTTCAAGTTGTTCATTTCTAGTTTTCTAAATTACATTATGTACCTACCACAGTTTCATGTTTTGCGTCAATCGACGGTATCGACGTAATCCAACGTCATTATTCGTACCTTCTCTTTTGTCATCGCCCGGGCTATATTTAGACGTCCTTGCTGCTTGTAAGACTTGTAAGCAATAAATCTAGTCCTTTGCGCTTTCGATCAACTTTGATGTATGTATTGAGAAAGGAAAGATAAATTAATGCCGAACTATGCCACTAACACTTGTCAACTTTAATTGTAGGCATTTAACTATATATGCATTATATATGCATGATTAAATAGCAGTTTATTGCAGTATTAAACATAACTATTACATTCAAAATTTAAAAATACTCTGGATGCCAAAATTCCTTACATCATTTTGGAAAAAAGCTGATACTCTTCAAACTGCTGGATCGATATGCTATTAATCATATTCAGCTAAGAACCACCGCAAGGAAACTCGGTTTCATGTGAAATAAAACCGCATCGATATTGGTCCATCCGTTGGAGAGCTACGATGCCACAGACAGACAGATATTGGCGTCAAACATAACACACTTCCTTTTGTGTTGGGGGGCTAAAAACACAATTAATTTAGCTGTCTGGTGAAAATAAATGTATAATACAATGCGAATTACTGACTAAGTAAAAGGATTTAATTTAACCTTTCCTACATTATCTTTATCTATTAACTCATTTTCGATTCCCCAAATGAGATACTGATTTTTATTGTAGTCAAAACATCTTTCTACAGCCTATGTTAACAGCACCAAACATGGGAAATTTAAGAGAAAATTTGGAGTATTTTTAATATTTCAACGACACCTGTAAAATTGTATTTACTGAATGCTACTGCAATTGGTGTTTTATTAACCAATTAAAACTGGTTTTTTGCTCCAGTCATGAGATGTATGGCGCCAATCATTTTCAAACTAGGTAACAAATATCAATGAAAAATGAAACTTAAGCAACTCTTTGGCTCTTGTTAATGGTAAAATGTTGCCAGCGATTAAAAACTGATTGTAAATATTTGTTTTACAGGATTTGTCTATACCATCCCATTACTGTTGCTGTTCCATTATAGGGGTGTTTACTACCTAGTGAAAGTTGCGGAAAGTTTAAAAAAAAATCGGGAAAATTTCATACGAAAGGAAACTTTCATTTTGGAAATTTCGTTTATTTCAAATTACAATTACCACTCAAAAACATGACAAGCTTTCGAAATTATTTCGTGTGTATATTTTGAAAAAATTCCGACAGTTATTTATTTATCGTATGGCAAGTTTACACTGTGTTAAGTATTTACATGCAAATCAAAGCTTAAATTTAGCATTCCGTAAGTAAAAAAAAAAATGTCAAAAAAAATAAAATTAAAATTAAAATGTAAATGTCATGTTTGGTCAGTTGTCGGGTGTCAGACCGTCAACATCTCCAGCATCTCCTGAGGATGCCTCGTAGAGAGGCGAAACACGTGTCGAGTTTTGTACTTTTGGTGGTGGGTTGTTATATTTATTTGCGTATTAATTTTTGCGGTGGGAGGGTGGGAACATTAATTGCATGTAAAAATACGCAAGTAAGTATAACGGGTTAGCACTGATTGACTAACACGTTATTTTCTCGCGGATTAGCAAAGTAATACTTCTTGTTTTAATTAGCATGGATTTCCGCAAAGTAACGCCTGATTCTATTAATTATTCCGTAAGTAGTCGTTAGCGTCGCTCAGTACAGTAACTATATATATCAGTACCCCTAGTGTAAATATTTTCGACAGCGAAACGTGACGTACGCGTTTGCGTTAAGTGTCATTTTGTATGAGATTTTTGACTTTCCAAAACGTCCCGCTTGGCGCGCTGTTCAAAAACCCATACAAAATGAGACTTAACGCAAACGCGTACGTCACGTTTCGCTATCGACTAAATTTACACTAGGGGTACAGTACATGTTTTCCGTCTTTTCAAACAGCATGCAGCAAATTGAAGTTAGATTCTAAAGATAGAAGAGTTTACGCAGAGATGTGGAAAATCTTTATGTTCATCGAATATTAGAATAACCCGAGGCCCAATAGCTAAACTAATCAGCAGTAATCATTGCTGCGTGCTACCAGGGTTCCATTATAGACCTGTCATTCTAAGTGTCAATTTCCTCGACATATCATTGGCGTCTAATTATTAACACAGTCTGAAAAGGGTGATGATTTCTTCAATAATATGTATTGTCATATATAGTAAAAGAGACTTTATAGCAGCAGGCACTTATGCTATATATCAGTGAGTATCAGTATAAAACTAATTATTTATTCGTGAATTTACGTAAAACTTTACAAGTTAAATATTTTTACACAATATTCTTAGTAAGAACTTTAAATTCTAAACAATTGACCTTAAGAGTCGAGTTTGGCCGAATTTCCACCTTCCCATACAAACGTAGTTACGCTCTCATTTTAAAACTACGGTAAGGTATATCTAGTCCTGTAATTAGTTCATACAGCTCCAGTTCATAAAACAAACGAAATAAGTACTTAGAGCAAAGACAAGTTTTGTATAAAAAACTTGAATTTGCTGTATTTTTTTTAATTATGATATCTGAAGCTAAATAAACTAATTACAGGACTAGATATACCTTACCTTATTATAAGTACAAAGTTTCAGAGCAATCTAGGCACCTAGTCGTTTTAACATGAAAGCGTAACTACGTTTGTATGGAGAACCGAGCGAGAGGACTCTTAGTTTTCATAAAGTTACATAAAGTTTAATTTAAAACATAGTTAAGTTATTTACTACTACATACTAGCATACAAATGTGCGACTACTTTAAGCTGCGAAATAGTACCTCTGATTGTATGGCGGTAGTTTACAGTGTAATGTCAGTAGGCACGCGTAGGCGCGACTTTCAAATTACCATAGCGTCATCTACACAGTTAACTAACAAATTGACAATTAATAAGTCTAATTGCAAAGGTATAAAGTACAACAATAGTCAGCCAAAACGCGTGATTGTTTTATGCGATAAAAGCAACGTTGAACGCATGCGTCAACGGAATGTAGGAAAAATTACAATGCACTTACCGCTGCGAATACCGCGTAAAACAACGTATGGTCATTAGATTATTTGATATAAAATGAGTGTGCGTTTGCTGCATCGCGTTTAACGCTGCGTTTATCGCAATAAAACAACTGCACGCTTTAGAGTGTTTGGTGTTAGTTCGTCAGTTGCCAAATTATTGTTCCAGAGCTAGGTAAATTGCCATTCTCTATTTAAATGTACAAATTCTCGAATGTTATCTGCCTATTCCATCTATGTACCTATAACTATCAGTACCCCTAGTGTAAGTTTTATCGACATCATAACGTGACGAACGCGTTTGCGTTAAGTGTCATTTTGTATAGGATTTTGAGTTTCCAAAACGTCCCGCTTGGCGCGCTCTTTCTAAATCACATACAAAATGAGACTAAACGCAAACGCGTACGTCACGTTTCGAAATCGAATTTATTTACACTAGGGGTACAGATAACACACGCTTTAAGCACAAATCAACGTAAAACTGAAGATAATGTATGGTTAACCAGTTAACCATGTATAGACCCTTTAAAGGGTTATACTTATAACCAGAGATCGGCGGAGGTGAGCTGTTTTTACGTCATTAAGAGGCTGTCAACACCCAATGTCCTTGAAATTCATGTTACTTAAACAGTTTTTTAAGAAAGACTATTTGTTTTAGTCAAGTAAGAAAAATATATGTTCATATTAATTATATTTCAAAGACCGTGGTTGTACTCGATACATGATTAAACGAAATCGGCTCGATAGAAAATAATTGCAAAGATTGGTCTTAAAATCACAATTAAACGGTTCTATGTCTTTATTGTTTTGACTTATGGGTCTGCAATTAAAATCACAATTTCAAAACATTTATATCTAAACCGTGGTTGAGTAAAATATTACACTAATAATCCACTTTTTTTTATTTAAATATATTTCTTATTTATTCCCTTGCCCAGGCCCAGTAACATGCGACAGTGCTATCTCATTTACTCCGATAGAAATAGACAGTGTGCGCGCTTTAGGTATTGACAGCCTCTTAATGTCATGTAGCTACGTCTTGTAGATGGTAATATGAATATGGAGTATCCATATATAAATATTAAAAGAAGACAAGACTGATATGATTAAACTAAAATTAAAATTCATTACAAAACGAGTGCTAAGCTTTTTTATTTATTGTACATTTAATTTTCTGTGCTATTCTAATAAATAACTGTAACTTTTTCTATATTTTAATTTTTTTATTTGTTTCGCCTTGAGTTTTATTTGAGCTTTATTTGTATATAGAAAAAGATCTTTCTACATCCACTGATGTGAGTGGGGTGAAATGGAAATACAATAGTAATTTTATTATCTAAGGAAGCTTGATTTAATACTAGATGAAACTTTTTTCTCACTTAAGCAGAAAGCTGTGCAAAATAGATTAATCACATTCCGTAGGTTTTGATAGCGACGTGACGTGAAGGCAGCCGAAATAAAATAATTTAATTAGTTTATAATTATTAATTACACATGGGGCAGTTACCATTCAATGACAAGGTATGGCCATGTTATGCAAAAACTGAAAACAGCTCACCCCCGCCGATCTCTGCTTATAACATATATTCTATTTCATGGACACTTTCTTCTGAGAAGGACAGAAATAGGTTTTTATTATTTCCCTATATAGGGATATAGGGAAATAATAAAACACACCACAAACACACACACAATAATATACACCGTCGACGGACACTTTCTGCTTAGCATAGTCAGGGGACTATGCTAAGCAGAAAGTGTCCGTCGACGGTGTATAGTTGTAGGTACTTAATACCTCCTTTCTTTCCTTTCCGTTTCCCTTTCTTTCCACGAAAAAACTGACTTCGATAAAACTGATAAACCATAAAGTTAATAATATAATTAAACAAATTCCTATATTTTGAAATAGGAAACTGTTTCAACTCTGTATGCTGCTTTCAGTCACGACATTCCACCCCAAGCTTTCCGGGATACAAATCACGCACGTTCCTAATGCCAGTGATATAAACCGAGTAGCTCAAGGCTTTCTCGGCTGTAAATAACTACCACAGCAACTACTAAATTAAACATTTACTATTTTGATTATCATGGGCTCTTTCGTTTATTACAGACAATTTATAAATAAATAAATAATAAATAAATATTATAGGACATTATTACACAAATTGACTAAGTCCCACAGTAAGCTCAATAAGGCTTGTGTTGAGGGTACTTAGACAACGATATATATAATATATAAATATTTATAAATACTTAAATACATAGAAAACACCCATGACTCAGGAACAAATATCCATGCTCGGCACACGAATAAATGCCCTTACCAGGATTTGAACCCGGGACCATTAGCTTCGTAGGCAATGTCACTACCCACTAGGCCAACCCGGTCGGTTTATGTTATAACAGACATGGTATGAGACATGGTCTACCGCCTAACTTGACAGGTTTCCCGAAAATGGTACTTAAGTACCTACCTTGTGGTAAGTTTTGTCTCTTGTCAGCGTTTGGTTACAAGTGTGGAATGTTTAACAAACTGAATCGGACATGGTTTCCTAGAGCAAATTATATTGGTAAATAAATTATTTTAATAAATAGGTAACCTTCCCTTCAAACATTGGTCCTTATAGGGGGAGCTTACCTTCTCAAATTTTTAATTGTGAGCAAATATCTTGTTTATTTGAGGAGTTTCGTCGATTCCTATACAGTGGCGGATTAACCGAACAGCAGAAAAAGCATATGCTAAGAGCCCCGCACCTAAGGGGGGCCCCGCGCTCCGACCCTGGCCATGCTATTTTGGCACGTGGAACCGGCCAAGTTCAAGTAGAACTCGCACTCCGCGGATCCTGTACTATCACATTTTATTTACAATGTATTTGTTTCGTAAGTCATGTTACTGACTTATACTGATCTATTATTATTATTTGTTATTATCCTGTAAATTTTTCTTTATGACGATACCAAATTTAAATAAATTTTTAGGCTTACGCAAAGACCAAGAGCAGAGTTTAACATAAAACCGGAGGTGCAGTGTCTCAAAACTTTTGTGCATGGCTGCAGGAAACAGCAGAGCTCGGAAACGAACAAAAGAAGATACTGTGTAAAAAAAAACATATTAGTGAAAAGCAAGGAAGGATGATTTATTTATTTATGTATTATTTCAAATAACAAATTGCACCTTACAGCTAATGCCTAATGATGATCAGCTTTGAACTCGTAGTAGGCCAAAGGACGCGCTCCTCTACGGCTGGCCGGGCGCCCGAAATATGCCGAGTTACTGCATAGCCCTTATAAAAAGAAAACAGCGGGGCCGCTATGCAGGGCTTTGCATTCACGTATGCCGGTTGTAAAGCCCTGCATAGGGCCCGATACCCAAAGTATCCCAGCGAGTCGTAAGTAGTTTTTATTTCACCGTACTGTCGCAATGCATAATTTATGTATCCATGCCAAATTACAGCTATCTAGCACTAAAGATCACGGAGCAAACCCTCGGACAGACGGACATGGCGAAACTATAAGATACACTGCATAACATGTTACAAACTAATCGAGAACTAGTTAAAAAAAATGTATTACATACAATTTTTTAAATTTTTTAATTTTTCAATTTTTTATTTTTTTTATTCTTTGACATTTGGAGAACCTTTACACCTCCAAATCTTATTAATGTCATTATTATTGTGTATTATTATTTTTCTCAGACCGTGGGGACATTATATATCTCCAAACTTAATGTATTAACCGTGGAGACTATACGTCTCTGTCATATTGTATAATATACTTGACTTGGTACATACTAGTTATGTATTTTGTAGCATTAGTTTATGAGACTGCTAGCTTAACAGTCCAGACGCGGTTTATTTATTTAGTATAAATTTTATTTTGACACTTGGAGAGACTTTACACCTCCAAATTTTATTAGTATTAGTACTCTGACATTGGGGACCTTTTACATCTCCAGATTTAATGTGTTTTAACCATAGAGACTATACATCTCTATTGTATTGTAGTACTTATTTATTTTAAGATTATTATAATGTAATGTTTACCCAGGTATTGGCTGTTGTATTTATAAATGTTGTTATGTATTTTTCATGTCACTATATGATGTATTGACTTGTAAAAGAGCCCTTGAGGCATACTTGCAGAATAAATTTTTGAATTTTGAATTTTGAATTAAGACATCGTAAAAATGTTGTGATGGTACTGAATCCTCGGGGTGCGAGTCCGACTCGCACTTAATCTTTTTTTTTTCAAACCAGGGGGTCCCGCGAGCTATTGTGCTAAGGGCCCCGCGCCTTCTTAATCCGCCCCTGTTCCTATATCTAATAGACCCACCCAGTGATCGAAATCTTATGTCTAATAGTCCCAGTGAACTGTTTTATAATGCGATTTATGTTAACGTATTATTCAAAATCCCTCAAATTCCCCTGCCAAGCTCATTAGACAATATGCAGATTTAATGTAAATATAATGTATTTCCAAATCTAGGTAAATATATGAACGAAAAGGTAAACTGGGCACATCAAGCTTGACGATAATTAATAATCAAACGAACTTACCTGTGAAGTTTGATTACAATTATGCGAGTATCCAAATCCAAGACAACAAATATAATTTACTAGCAGCAGTACACGTTATCGTGCAGTCCAAGTCACACATTTTAGAGATTATAGTATTTAAAAAACAAGTTCGCGCTGTCCCTCTCACTCGCTACGCTGCGTTCCTGCTTCGACATCGCTCCTCCAGTACTCATTATTTCAGAGTTATTTTTGTGTTATTAACAGAGACTATTTTATTTTCATTTTTGGGGATGGGGGGCGGGTCTTTGTTGTCTTGGATTTGGATACTCGCATAATTGTAATCAAACTTCACAGGTAAGTTCGTTTGATTATTAATTATACTTCGTATCCAAATCCAAGACAACAAATATAATTTACTAGCAGATGTTCAGAGCTTTGTATTTAAATTCAAATCCTGAATGCGAAAATAAAATAAAATATCGATATCAAATCAGTATGTTACGAACATACTGATATTATTGATTTTGACTAAAAAGAACAACGTACCACCTAGAAGTTATTAATTTATGTCCAATTTAAATAATTATTTATGTATCCACATAGTATAAATGTAAAATGTATGTATAGCATAATAAAATTAAGGAGTGAAATTGCTCTTGGTATTTCATTTCGTTAATATTAAAAAAGTATAAAACTTTCTTTGATTTCACTGTAGTATATTGATAAAGTTGTATATATCTTAATATTCACAAGGTACAACTATTTTTATGTCATTTACAAGCCAGGACGCCATTAAGTGTAAATGTGTTTTCAAGCTTTAGTTGGCTCTAAATAAGTTTTAGATGGGCATTTTCTGTCTGTAACCATATAAACAAACCATTTTGTATAATTTAGAATTTACCAACCATTCTCTGGATGTAATTACAACGGAGACAAACAAGCATACGGCCTGCCTGATGGTAAACAATCACCGTAGCCTATGAATGCCCGCAACTGCAGAGGTATATTACATGCGCGTTACTGACCCTAAAATATAATCTAATTTTATGTTACGACACTTTAAAGTTAATTTTGAATACAGCAATCAATACTTTCCTCGGTAAATAGCCTTTGAGTGAGGTAGATAAAGGAGAATTTTCTTCATTGTAAAGCTACCATAAATATCAAGGCTATATGTAAGTACTTTAAAACTAAGTCTGGACAATTACTAGTAGAGTATCCTGTAGGTATTAAGTATTTGAAACTTATCACTTTGAAAATATAGATGGACTAATTTTAGTTATTACCACAGATCAAGAAATAGTAATATGATATTATTTATAACTAAATAGCTAATCTCATCTGCTTATGCGTATCTGAACGATGATGGCTTCTACGCTAACAAGTGGCAAGGAACTTAGGTAGATTATGTGTTGAGTTATGATATATTTGTGAACAAAATATCTGGCATGACTTGTAACTTGTACTTCATTTTAAGGAGTAACATTTTTTAACGTTACCTACAATAAAACTGTACAGTGTGCATTGCGACGAAAAATGAAAACTATTTAAGCTTTCTTTTACAGCAAGACAATATGACAACCCGAGCATTTACATTTCAGACAATAATAATGTTATTGTTAAAGGATTTCAACCCTTTATTGCGATTATTAATCTAGCTACTTAGCGCAAGCGACTGCAACACGTGGCAGCATAACTCTAGTTGCATGGTTGCACAATTTACAGCACTTATTTCGCGTCGCGGGATAGTGCATCAACGGCGGTTCACCTCTTGTTTGATGCGGCGATGTTCCCCTGAAGTTTGGAGCTGAGAATCCGTAAGTAAATTGTACCGGATTTATTACATTAGGCTCGTTGATATGGTATATTCTTGACAGCATATCAAAGCTGACGTTTGAAGTTATTAGGAGTATATAACAGCGTGATATGAGTACGAATCATAAATTTGGGTTAAAGGGTTTACAGATATATTTTTTCTTATATGTTGTTTACATACAGCATTTCTTTGTCTGTAAGGGCAATGACATTGCGTACATTTTGTTTAAGGTATTTTAGGCCGCATTAACACCTATTAAATTACCTCAGCGTAACAAGAACCTCCTTTATATTTCATTATTTTTACAAGTCCTGTAAACTTTAGCTCAACCTTAAATATTTTTGCTCTTTAGTCCCTTATATTTACATGCGTAAAGCTACTTCCAATACTATTAAAGTCTTCAATCATTACATTGGCATCAACACTGTTATAGTAGAGCAACGTTATATATCTTTGACGATATCATTTTGAGATATGTATAATGACCGACTGTAGACCGAAGAGCGAAGTGACCGAAGAGCGTAGCGACCGAAGTGCGAAGCGACCGAAGAGCGAAGCGACCAAAAGGAGCAAAGCAACCGAAGAACCAAATGACCGAAGCATTATAACCTCGACACTTAAAATGAAGCACATATAGCCTCGACGCTGCGGAAATGGAGGCCTCGATACGATTATTGTGGAATTGTATAGTACATATAACTTAAAGTGCGGCATATATCTTCGTCACTGCGACAGCAGACCCCTTGACACAATTATTGTGGAGTAATGATAGCATCCTCACTATGACGTGGGGCAAACTTAGCCTCAACACTACGACAGCAGAGCCCTCGACATAATGATTGTGGAGTAATGATAGCCTCCTCACTATTAAAGTGGGGTACATATAGCCTCGACGCTGTGAAAGCGGAGCCCTCGACACAATATTGTGGAGTAATGATAGCCTCTTCACTATTAAAGTGGGGCAAATATGGCTTCAACGCTGTGAAAGCGGAGCCCTCGACACAATGACTGTGGAGTAATGATAGCCTCTTCACTATTAAAGTGGGGCAAATATAGCTTCGACGCTGTGAAAGCGGAGCATTCGACACAATGGTTGTGGAGTAATGATAGCCTCATCACCATTAAAGTGGGGCAAATATAGCTTCAACGCTGTTAAAGCGGAGCCCTCGACACAGTGATTGTGGAGTAATGATAGCCTCATCACTATTAAAGTGGGGCAAATATAGCTTCGACGCTGTTAAAGCGGAGCCCTCGACACAATGGTTGTGGAGTAATGATAGCCTCATCACTATTAAAGTGGGGCAAATATAGCTTCAACGCTGTTAAAGCGGAGCCCTCGACACAATGATTGTGGAGAAATGATAGCCTCTTCACTATTAAAGTGGGGCAAATATAGCTTCGACGCTGTTAAAGCGGAGCCCTCGACACAATGGTTGTGGAGTAATGATAGCCTCATCACTATTAAAGTGGGGCAAATATAGCTTCGACGCTGTTAAAGCGGAGCCCTCGACACAATGATTGTGGAGTAATGATAGCCTCATCACTATTAAAGTGGGGCAAATATAGCTTCAACGCTGTTAAAGCGGAGCCCTCGACACAATGATCGTGGAGTAATGATAGCCTCATCACTATTAAAGTGGGGCAAATATAGCTTCGACGCTGTGAAAGCGGAGCCCTCGACACAATGTTTGTGGAGTAATGATAGCCTCTTCACTATTAAAGTGGGGCAAATATAACCTCGACGCTGTGAAAGCGGAGCCCTCGACACAATGATTGTGGAGTAATGATAGCCTCTTCACTATTAAAGTGGGGCAAATATAGTACCATGTCGACATCTCATTTATAAGAAAATATTTATTTAATATGTGTTTTAATTTTGAACTATTAATTAATGTGCATTATAAAATTACATTAAAACTTTAATCAACACAGTTAATACCGATTTTCTGTTTGATGAATATCTTGTTGCACAGTAAACCTAAGCTTCTAAGTACTCACGGAAAGGAGAATTATTATTAGACGGAGTCCACAATATTACACAAATCAAGTAAGTATATCTTTCCATAATATATTTCATTTTAAAATTATATTATATTATGTTAATCAAAGCTGTCTAATAATAACAAAGCGGGTAACTAACTGATGATCAAATTTAGGAGGCGACCACATCGATTGGACCCAAGACTCGACGATACCGCGATGTCCGATTAAAGCCTACTACCTAATCCGTCATGATCCATGCGATAGATTCACTATGGCCCTCATATGGGGCATGGGGCGCACGGTATCGGAGCACGCATAGCACGTCCCGTTTGTATACGTCGATTAATGGCATTAAACACTTTAAACTGTCAGTCAGACTAAATAGTCTTCCAATGTCTTATAGATTGTGTATTGATTGACATTACTCCTGTATATTTATACCTATAGGTATCCTCATAAGACGCTCATTAAACTTGTTGGTACTGTGTATGTACATTTGCATAAAGACGCGTTTTGTTATCATTCATAGGCACTTATTACCAATCGGCAAGGATTACCATTGTTATCTGTTTTATTGTATGGTAGGGTAGATCGGACATGGTAAAAGCTGCTTTCGTGAAACGATTACCTAGTATATATTAACTTTATTCAGATATGGTTTGTATATTTAAATCTGTACGCGAAAGCATCTCGTAAAAAAAAAAAATTGTGAGTGAACATTGCATTTTATGCAATCATAAAATGAAATCTAAATAATATTATATTAGTAAATAATACTATAATAGTACGTATTACAATTATTTAAAGTTCAAATTGTAATCTATTTGTAGCCCCATACTTATTTTTTCCGTAATTTATTTATTCAAAAAAGAAGGTAGTTGTAGTAAGTGATTTCGTATGAACGTAAAAATTACTTACTTGATTTCTTAGGTAATAAGTTTATTACGCTAAACGAATATACCTACAATTTCAAATTGAAAGTTTAACTGCCATGTAAGTATGGCAAACGAGACTAGACTTGCCGAGCTGAATAAACATCAATTTTTCGTTCGAGGGTACGGCGGTCGGCAGTTCAAATAATGTTTTGATTCTATACTTCTTATTCAGCGCACAATAAACATTAATCGAAACACAATTAGGTACACATATTTAGAGGAACACTATTTTGGCGAAAATACGTGTGACTCGGACTAACACAAAAACATGTAATGAGTACTGGAGGAGCGATGTCGAAGCAGGAACGCAGCGTAGCGAGTGAGAGGGACAGCGCGAACTTGTTTTTTAAATACTATAATCTCTAAAATGTGTGACTTGGACTGCACGATAACGTGTACTGCTGCTAGTAAATTATATTTGTTGTCTTGGATTTGGATACGAAGTATAATTGCAGTCGAATATGGTAAAGCGGCTAGATACAAATAATTCTTATGCATCCAAACCATAAGGAGGGTACTTAGTGTGCTTTACTGACATCGTTTTTTTTTTATTGAAACAACAATGAAAGGAAACAATAGCTTAGCACAAGAGCTATTAAACTATAGACCAGCTAAACAATTCACAAAACAGCTTTGTCACGAATGTGAGCTTCGTCTAGTGTAACTTGACCTTGAGGCCCCTAACAACTATGTGTTATACAAGTATGTCGATATGTGTATACTTATACTGGTCCGCTAGATCGCTTGGCAAGCTTTGCGACCAGCCCTCGTGCAAGATGTCAAACACGGATTAGTATTGTATACAATACCGTGAAAAATTGTCGTCTCCCGACAAGTGTCCACCCCTCTTAACATTGACCAAATAGAAAGCGTAACGAAAAATAAACTTACCTGACTTGCAATAGAGTTCTCATTCATTTGAGAGAATTTAGCGACTATTTACGATGTAATTGGATGTATCTAAGTTGGATTAAGGAAATACAATTTGTATGGGTAAAAAACGCTCGTGGGGATAGGGAGCGTAATGGGTAGTGCAGGTGCGCGATGGGTTGTTAAAAAATGTATGGGATTAACTTGGGAACGACTTGGACAATAGATCTTGTCTGCTAAACATTTTATACTCTAACACCTCTTCTGTCATATTTGCAGTACTAAGAATAATGGGCTAAAGGACATGTAAGGTCAATGTCGGAAGACCGCCTACACGTATGTAATTTCGTCGCTTTTAACTCTTGCGTTTATACACATACTCCACTTACAGAACGTCGGTAGAGTAGAGGGCCTACCGAGAAAACCAAAGTTCGCAACTCTGTCACTCTGGCAAGGTCTGTCACTCGGTCAAGATGCCCGCAATTTGCGAACTTCGGTGTTCGCGGTAGGCCCTCAGAAGCAGTGATGCGCTTCCTCTGTGCCTGAGCGAGGTAAGTACGTATACAAATTTGCCCTATGACTGTATTCCATGCAATTAATGTTATATACATTGAGTTATTATTACTACTAACGTAGTAATCATTGTTCAACGGTTATATGCCGGTCATCGCCACATTGACCAGACCTTGCGCATCGGTAACCTGTGCGGCGTTATGAGTAATTTGCATTTTTAAATACCTATAATAAATTCGAAATGAAACTTAGTTCTTAGGTATGTGAAAACTTATTTTAAATAGGAACTTACCTGACCACTATCGAAGTTGAATGACATTATGTACAAATTTTATAACATAACACTATAAACTTTATAAAACTTAAATCACTAACAAAATCGACACAAACACCTATCAATGCATTTCAAACCTGTCAAAACGATTTTTTTTTTACATTTTCACGAAGCGAAAGACGGCGGAGTTTGTCTATTAGCCGATAGGCTTTACGTCCGGAAAATGGGGAAATCTATTGGCACAACGGGTTGGTTGCCACGGCGACGGAGGTTCCTGGCTGTCCCTGTCGCTCCAGGCTTTCCTGCAGGTTCAATGCCTTTTCAGGACCGTACTTAAAAATGATAGTGGCACAAGAGCCGTTATTAGTAGAAAGAAAATGTTAAATAGCTTTCCTTAAATAAACGCCCCACGTCACGTGTTGGTTGCGAGTTTAAATTTAAAAAATCGGCCAAGATGGATGTACGTCTTTTTACTATGAAGGGGAAACTTTTTGCGATAACTCAAAAACAGCTAAACTGATCATATCCGCTATAGTTTTCATTTAATGTCTTTCTTAAGCTCTACTTTCAAGATTTTTTTCATATTTTTTTGGACCTATGGTTCAAAAGTTAGAGGGGGGGGGGGGGGACACATTTTTTTCTTTCGGACCAATTATCTCCGAATATATTCACTTTATCAAGAAATGTTTGTTGAAGACCCCCATTAGTTTTGAAAGACCTTTCCAACGATATCCCACACTGTAGGGTTGAAGCAAAAAAAATGTTCACCCCCACTTTAAGTGTAGGGGAGGTACCCTAAAAAAAAATATTTTTTTAGATTTTATAGGTTTTACTGTCTCCATAGTATAGTCATTTAATTATCTGTGACTTAACTAGTCCATGCCATTTTGACTGTTAATTTCCGTACTGTTAATATCAAACGCAAATCAAATAGGATAGAGATAGATAT
Organism: Cydia pomonella; assembly: GCF_033807575.1. Lineage (NCBI taxonomy): Eukaryota > Metazoa > Arthropoda > Insecta > Lepidoptera > Tortricidae > Cydia > Cydia pomonella. The sequence goes on along the minus strand of NC_084717.1, from coordinate 10,467,097 downwards.
CTAAACATGGAAATAATCTTGCAGCCTAATATTATAGTTAGCCTAACAACATAGTTTATTTATTTATTTAGCACTTTTATCTAAACATGGATAAAATAACAGAAAACCGTAATTTGGCCTATTAGACCCATGTGGCTCCAAATGCCATGTCATGTGCCAAACATGTCGAGCGAGTGACTAAAAACACGTGAGTGGAATCCGTTGAATTAGTTTAATGGCCTATTAGACCTAAATACGCCAAACCCATGCAAGATAATGTAAGGTTATAGGTTATGTATCAATCTGTATATCGTTGTATAGTTTGAATTCGTAGTAAACGAAACATAGAGTATTTTTGTACAGAATATGCTTGTGCCGCACAGTGCCGTACACTGGTTGAAGCCCGCCTTTAGGTACCTACCACTTATCCAATGACACATAGACAAACTATTATCAGCTGTAGCTTGTAACCCAAAAGTTCTCGAATAAGCCTTGAATAACCAGTCTCTTATGGTATGAAGATAATTAATAAGTATTGAACCAAGTACATACATTAATCGCGTGTCCTGAACCCGAACTGATGTCGCAATAAACAAAATTAGAGGTTGCCGTGACCTTCTCCAAGTCGTTCGTGTATTATATTTAGTATTTAGTAAGCATAAACCGTTTATTAGGTATAAAATTAATATCACAATCCGACTTAGCATTAGTCGCAGATGTCTCCGGCCGGTACATGATTCTTTGCATACAATTATCTTATGAATCGTGAGCTAGAAATCAATTCGAGGCGGTATTATTCAAATTATTTGTTGGAGTTACAGTAAGTTTCGTAAAGGGGACAGAAACGTAGACTCGACTCGACAGTATGCTTGGGCGTAAATTGCAACCCAAATTGTTACTTTTTACAAAGGTACTGATGCTAATACGACGTTATTAAATCTTCATCTGGTAAATCTTCAGAGTTCAGAAGGCCTACCGCGAACCACGTTCGACGTGTTGCCTCTCTGTCGCACTTGTAAATTCGTACATAAGTGTGACAGGGAGGCAACACGTGAACCCTTCATGGTCCGTACTTCGGGCCATTTAGAAAGGTACCTACCTACATATGGTTTTTTACAATTGCGCAGGTTAAAACTTACCGAATGAAACACAGAGTACCACTACTTGCTTAGTGTTAGTGTTAGTATCAACATTTAATGATGTTTGAGGATTTGCAGAATGCGATGCATCGGAATCAATGGGGGCAGCACATTTCTGCTTGGCTTGAACGGCTATAACGAACCAAGATAGCTAGAAATGATGATAACGATTGAAAAGAAGGAGATCAGAGGTTAGTTGAGTGAAAATTATGTAATAAGTCTACTATTTACATTATATTACGAGAATTTTGTTTATATGCTATAATCCCAACCCAAGTTACTCGTATGATGGTTCAAAAAAACGACAAAGCGCTTCGAGAAAAGGCAGGTAGTGTCCTTGCGCTTTGCTTTGCTCGTCTTGGCGATACCTGTGGCGATACCGTGCCCCCACATAGGAATTTCGTAAAACTGCATCTAACAAAAACACGACATAGGTAGGTTAATAGTGCCTATAGTATTTTTTAAATAACCGGTATTTCATTTTATTGTTTGGACGTCGCTTATCGTAAAATGTCAGGCGACCAACTGCAGAAACGTACAAACCAACTGAATAAGTACTTACTAAATGAACGACGATACCTACTTAATTATAAAACTTGATTCAAGATAAGGCTTCTATTTAAGGACAGTATCTATTCGTATTCATTTTAGCTATCTTATTAGATCCTGAATTTTTAGATTTATAACACGAACATTTGTCTATACCTAAATTTCATTGTCAAAAGGCGCTCGGTATTCCGGCGCTCGCCAGTCTGGCACTCCCAGTAATCTGTCAATTAGCTACACAGGTGTATTGTATAAACAGGCGGTTGCATTTGTTTTTGTTATTTCACTTTCGCCGCCGGCGGCAGTATACAAATCTAATAATCCGGTGGTTTCAACAATCCGGTATAGGAGGAACATTTCAGGTGCCGGATTACCGAGCGCCTACAGTAATGGTTGATGTTTATTTTGGTTGTAATATCAAAACCAAGTCAGTACCTACATTTATTAACAAAAAATAAGCTTTTATTTTGAACCAGATATCCATATTACAAACACAACAAATAATAATTAAAAATCCCATATAAATTAATTAAAAAAAATATAATTTGAAAATATAAATTATTAATTAACTACATAACATCCTTGGGTTATTTCCATGTAGTTAGGGAGATATATACAATAAAGTCTTTTTTAATTACAATAAAATAAAATAAAATATTTTTAGGGGCTATACGAAAAATACAGATTCTATAATATATAACAATATATGTTAGCTCCACCAATCATGGAACATTTAAGAGAAAATTTGGCGTATTTTTTGATATTTCACCGACATATGTAAAATTCCTACCGCTTCATGCTTTAAAAGTTGAAGGTCCGACTCGTCCTCTATGTTTTCTATGTTTTTAATGAAAGCTACTGCAATTGGTTTCAATATTATCAACCAATTCAAACTATGGTTTTTTGCTCCAGTCATGGGATGCATGGCGTGATTAATTTTCAAAATAACAAATATCAATGAAAAATTAAACTTAAGCGGCTCTTTGGCTCTTGTTTATGGTAAAATGTCGTCAGCGTTTAAAAACTAATGGTAAATACTTGTTTTACAGGATTTGTCTATACCATCCCATTACTGGTGCCTGTTCCATTATAGGGGTATTTACTATAAACGACATTTGCCTAACTATATCTAACAAGAGTAAATACGAAGTTAAATAAATAATTAATATCCATGTCAGTAAATTCGACGTGTTTTGTTATTTATGAGTATGTAGTATTATCTGTCATTGATGATAATTAAAAAGATTAGCGGTCAACTACCAATAAAAATTGTCACTCGATAAACTTGTAAAAACATCGTTTTAAATACAATAAGTCACTTTCAAGCTGGCAGGTTAGCTGCGGGCTGATTGACGTCCACGTGATAATGAAACAGCACTTTTTCACACTACGAGATTAAAAGTTACAGACCATAGAAATAGGATATACAAGAACGACTGTCAAACTTCAAAAGTGCGACTATGGAAGGTAGAGGCAACTCGCATGTAACTCCTCTGGAGTTGCAGGCGTACATAGGCTACTGCTTACAATTAGGCGGGCCGAATGCTTGTTTGCCACCGACGTAGTATAAAAAAAATACTACCTTACTAATTACCATGTACCTGTATGTGGTACTACCTATGGCTATTTTTGTAGTTTAATCGCATCGTAACTACAACGGGATTTTATACCATCATCGTCACTGAAATAGTTCCCTATTAAAATTATAAAGTCTACACACCATAATTTGTGATCGTCCATACTGAACCCTAAAACTTTTCCAATCCAAGTGTGTATCCCAAAAGAAAATGGTCATAGTAAAGCCAGACTTATTACCAGGCCACCTGCGCCCAGGATCGATAGGCGGGGTCCTCCCGGATTGGCTGCTACAATGGGGGGCGGAGCTTGCTGAGGATGCTGTGTTTGCGAGAATCTCGGTTTCGACGAGAATGTGAGCGGAGAACGGGTGTTTTTGCAATTTATACCTGAATGCCTGGTCATGGTGATAGATAAAGTTGGGATGTAAAAGTACAGGACTAACTAGTAATACATATAAATTATTCTTCTAGAGTAAATTATTTATGACTTCAGTACATCATTTACAATTGACAAGCGTGATCCGAACATTAATCATTCCGAGAGTTAAAACATGGCATATGGTTAGTTAAGGTACTAATGAGCAGTTTCATGAATTCCACGGAATTCTCACATCCCATCATCAGATCTCGGTAATGACTAGAATAGGTGTTCCATTCTATCTGCTAACCTGCAAAAAAATTATGGCACTTTAATAATATACCCATAGAGCAGTGCAATAGGCTGGCCTTCCAGTGAAAAGGGACCAATTGCCATTTTTTTTATATTCCTAAGGAACCGTCCGGAAGTAAATAAGTCAACAAAGCATAAGATACTACTAGTTGCGTGAGTACTACTTATATATTAATTAATAATAAATAAGTGTCTTAAGCTAAGGTGTAATATTAAGGGGACATTGTTAATGTGTTCTAATTTCGGCCGCTTTGGCAATATAGCCGTAAGGTTCAAATTGTAATTTGAAATAATAAATTATAAAGGGTTTTTCCGTTTAAATTTGACAGATCATTGCATGTAGGTGCTTTCAGGGAACACTAGTGGCCTGCAAAGGCTATGAACTACTGTTTAAGACAGTATTTCCCAAACTATGGGTTGCGCACTTGCAAGTTGCGACCCATTGATGGGTCGCGAACGAAATTTGAGTGGGCCACGAAACATAAGACGCCATACCGGTAGATCGGGTTAACGGCCGGTAGGTACTCGTACTAATAGTATTTCATGCTCCCTTTTAAGACACCCAAAAGGTGGGTCCCGAATTTGGCAGTTTTTGTTGGGTGCGTCCGGAGCCCAGTCAACTTTGAGATAACTGGTTTAAGATATTTGCACTTCTTTAAGACTAAAAAAGGTAAATGTTCGTTGCTCTACAATTACGCCTATTCTAAACGATAATGAGCGAGGTTTGGTTTTAAGAGAGTGTTATTAAATTTTAATTTTTGCAAGTCCCGCCCCAACAGTGCGAGGGTGACCCACCCCCTACGGAGAGGATATAAGTAGAGGGATGCTGCCCTCTGGACCAGTGATCCGGCAGAGTGTCTAGTGTGCAGTGTTGGATTTGATCATGATCCACGCATCATTATGAAGGTTTAAGGAATTTCTTCGGAAAACGTCAGGGTAAGTTTGAGCTACGCTACAACAGATACCATTTATTATGAAAAATGTAGTATGTACGAATATTTTATCATACTTGGTCGCATATACATAAAACATGTATTTAATTTAATTTGTTAATCTTCTGTTTCTTTGTTTATGTATCCTTTAGTACATACGGATCAAACACATTTTAGAAAATGATCACTTCTCTAGACAATACAATAAAAGTTAACGTCTCTGACACATTTATATTCCGTTTCTCTTTTTTGAGTCTCAAGTACTGAAACATTGTATATGGCCTGTAATTGTAACTATAGTGACAATATAATATACCTAATAATACAGCCTATAGACGTCCCACTGCTGGGCACAGGGGGCCTACCGCGAAAACCGAAAATCGCATATTGCGGGGATCTTTCTCTTTTACGCTTACTAAGACAGAGAAAAATGACCGCAATTGACAAACTTCGATTTTCGCGGTTAATATCCCAGGCGTCCTCTCGAGCACGAGAGGGTTTGGGTTATAGTCCCCACGCTGCACTGTCTATAGAAAAGATGCGACTGAGTTAACCATACTATAAAACGTGTATGACCCAAACATATATAGCATACCCAATAGGACCCAATAATATATTTAGTTAAATGTAATACGATATTGTGTAACTATTTTGGACGTGGAATTACTTTTACCAATAAATATATGAATATATTAATATCATATTTGGCTTCAGCTATACCAGCTTTTTAATGTTATGATTTCAATATTGTACAGTATCCAGCTGACACGAAACTCTGCAAATCGGCTTGATCGGCGACCGATTGATTGTAATTTGAGTGATTTAAGAGTCCGACCGAAGTTATAGGTTTCAGGTTTTTGCATAAAATCATGTTTCGTACCCTTTAGGCCAAAAACCTTCAGCCGACGCTTTTTAGCCGAAACCGAACAAAGGTTTGGAACAAGCTGCCGAACTTTTCGGCAACGCCGAAACTTACAAAATTTCACTTAATTAATTTTAATTAGTTTATCTTAATTAGAACAAGCGAGGTTCGACACGCACTTGACTGTTTTTTAGACCGTTAATTATAGGTTGTTTGTACATATAAAAAAATGTACCATCGGTTCCAGCAAAAAAACTGGTTTCGGTCGGACACTGCTAAACACATATGGACTATACGTATATCCGATGGTGGGTCCCTACGAATATAATGTAAAAAAAGTTAAAAATACAAAAACGGATATAGATTTTATAGGTATGTACATACATTATTTAAAAATACTAAATTATTCAGTGTAACAAAGATAGTGCATATAATTACTGTAGTTTACTGCTAAGGTAGCACTAAGTCGTACCCGACAGCATGATTTTCTCGGATCGTAGCGAAAATGTTTCGTAGAGGCGTAGAGTCCGTCTAAAATAGCTCTGCACTGAATTTAATACAACGAAGAGCAAACGAGCAACGAGAGATTATAAACGTTAATATAGAAATTTAACATTTTATTATCAGATTCCCACACTTTGTCATTAAAAATGTCAAGCAGCTTGTTCCGACCCTAACGACTATGGAAGGTATGTAGAGGCAAGGAACAGAATCTCCATATACCAAAAAGTGTCCGCCAAAAAACCATAAACAGGTGGCGCTACAATACATAGAATACTTGAGAAAAAAATCAAATCATAGACAGCGCACGTCACTCCGTCAATAACGCCTAGGTTCCTAGCTACACTAGCGCAACTCTGGAGAGATTTGGAACTATTAACTATTTATAGCTGACAGCTGGACACTTTTGCAACAATTCTGCCTAAGGAGTTTCTGTTCCTTGCCTCTACCTTCCATACTAACGACATTGTGTCGTAAATTCGTAATCAGCGCGGAATGAGAGCTATCGTTTGTTGAGTCCTGTAATTTTGGCACTGACAAACTTACCGGTCAATCTGACCCTCACACACCACACAAACTAATACCTATATGTTGTGCTTGTGACAAGCATATATTCGATATTTAATATGCGTATTCCTATAAAAAGAATCTTGACCATACTAACAAACTAACAATTGTACATTAAACAATAGCGATACCTATTACCCTATATTTTTGCAAATTGTCGTACTCGGGTACTAACCTAAACCTCTAGACATTTGTAATTCATGTAGGTAGTAGGTAATAACACCAGTATATCAGTAGATTTGAAACATAATAACTCACTACGCCATTTGTGTGCCAATCTCAATGTTAGAAATAAATATCTTACATATCGAATCAGTAGATGAATAACAGTTAAAAATCAAGTCCCTAGATATTGCGTAGGGGCAACACAATCGAAGAGCATCGTCCTCTTAAAAGTCCATAATTAATTGTCCATCAAGACACCAGCTTGCAATTCCATCACAGATGCACATCAATTACCGAAAACTCGACTCAATCGATTCGATACGGCCGCGTGATTCGATTACTCGAAGGGTTAGGGGCGATATAAAAAGAATAAATACGGATTTATTATCCCCTAAAGAGCTCGCTTAGCGCGAGGTGTGAACCCGTGATGTATTATTTATCTCGACTACCCTTGCGGGCAGTCAATTTGATTTGAGAGGCTGTGAAAACAACTGTATATTTGCAGGGTGTCCTTTGAGATGTTAAGGATGTCAGGAAACCGTCTCCGTTCGTTAGGTGTCAAAGGGTTGCGTTTCTTGTGTGTAGTAAAATAAACGTACTCCTATATTAAATGCTACTATGAGATACCCGCGTAAGCAAGCGAAGCCGGACGTGTCCACAGTGCAGCTATTATTTAAAATATCAATAATTATCTTCTCAAGGAAAATTTGACTCTTAAGTATCAGTAATAGTGTACATGTTTTTGTGTGAGTGTTAAGGACTTACGACTATACGTTGCAGAGTTGTTTACTACTTAACGCGCTTGACGACAACATCGTGGTGATAGTGTGTTGAGCCTTAAGTGCATACAAATACGGACGAAAATATAAACTCAGTGCAATTATGAGTGTTATACTTCGATCGCCTAAAACTTCTATCAGTGGATCCCAACCCGACTTATCAAAACTAGAAGATGAAGGACCTTCAGATAAACCTCAAATAACGTTTAGAAAGCGTAAAGAACCCGACCCGGACTTATCCTTACGGGAAGACATTCAATGTCTCAGGAACGACATGAAAACGTTTTTGAATAGTTTTTCCACTTCCCAAAACGAGTTGATGAGTAAAATGCAGCAAGATATCGCGGAAATAAAGGATCAAATATGTGACATAAAGATTTCCACAAACAAAGTGATTGAAGAACAAAATAACCTAAAAATCGAATTGGACGTGGTAAAAACTCAGTGTGCTCAGAACGAAATTAGTATTAACTGTCTCCAAAGTGACATGAATATTGTAAAAAACTCACAGCCATCCTCGTCGCAGTCTTGTCCCTTGGTAGACTATGAAAAAGTTCTTACGGAGCTCCAGGATCGGACGCAAAGGCAGAAAAATATTATTATTATCGGTATTCCGGAGCTGAGCGCAGAAAACAAATCTGATAAAATAGACTACGACATAAACGAAGTACGGAAAATTATACAGACTGTAGACATGAACTGCCCCGAGCCGCTGAAATTGTATAGAATTGGCAAGCAAACCGGTGACAAGACAAGCCGCCCGATCAAAGTATGTTTTGAAACAAAGAAAATTGCCCTTAACATCCTACGTAAAAGGAGCAACATAAAAACTGGAATAAAAATATACGCAGATCAGACCTACAAACAACAACAATATTTAAAGTGTCTTCGGGAAGAACTATCACAGCGTCAGAAAAACGGTGAACAAAATCTAGTCATAAAATATATAAAAGGTAAACCGACGATTATAGAACAACCGCCAAAAAACTAACGGCTCCTCAAGTTCCAACGCCGATTAATACCTACAGTGACACATCGATCGAATCCGACAAAGTTAACTATTATATTCTCGACAAATACCAACAAATATCCTGTAACTCGCTTTCCCTTAACTTCCTTTATGCTAATGTGCGAAGCATAGTTGCACCAGGAAAGTTCGATGAGCTCCAGTGTATTCTAAAATGCATACCGAAAACAACACACCTAATTTTGCTTACTGAAACCTGGATTAAAACAGAAAATGAAGCCAAACTACTACAACTACCAGGATACTCCCATTACTTTAATACAAGGACTGACACCATAGGCGGTGGTGTATCAGTATTTATCCACAACAGTATTGATCACATTCCGACTTTTGAACAATACTCAGGAGGAAATAATTATCTATGGGTGTTACTAACCAAACTAAACATAAATATTGGAGTGGTATATAGGCCCGGTAGAACAAACTTTAGCGAATTTTTACCAACGCTTGAACAGCAACTTGAGCTACACAAGAGATCGATCGTATTTGGCGACTTTAATATCAACCTCCTATCACGTGACCAAACAACAACACAATATATTTCTACAGTCGAAGAATCCGGTTATTCCATCCTGAATAATATCGAAGAAAAGTACTGCACCCGTAAGGCGGCAACATGCAAGACGATCCTAGACCACGTCTACACCGACCTATTAGAAGATAACTTTAATTTCCATATCATAGACTCAGCAATGTCTGACCATAAACATATATACTTAGAGCTTTTAAAAAGATATCCAAAGCGAAAAAACAAAATAAAATATGATGCAGTGGACTATGATAAACTCAACAAGATAATGTTAGATCAAAACTTCACAAACAAAGACCATGTTTACTCCAAACTAGAAGAGTACATCAAGATAGCCATAGAACGGTCGAAGACTGTAAAAACCAAAATACTGAACCTTCCGAAGGATGATTGGATTAACCGAGATATTATCTCGGCGATTAACACAAGAAACGAACTATGGCGAAAACTAAAGAAAGTACCTAACAACGAAGAAATACGTAAGAAATTTATACAGGAACGAAACAAATTAAAAGTCAATATCACCAAAGCTAAGAAAAAATATTACCATAGCGCATTTGCCAAGTGCAAAAGTGATCCAAAAAAAATGTGGAGTCTCATAAACGCGTTGTCCAAAAACAAAATTACATCAAATTACATTCCCCCTAAACTCCAGTATCAGGATAAGATAATTACAGACCCACAACAAATCTGCGAGTGCTTTAATGAATATTTTACAACTATTGGCTCTAATTTATGTAACGATATTCCAACTCAATTTAGACAAATAAATAATGTACTATTAAATATAAATACTAACTGTGCAAATGAGCTACAACAACTAAAACCAACTTCAGCTGATGAGGTATTAAAAATCATTTCTTGTCTGGACTCAAACGTAAGTGCCGGAGTGGACGGTATTAATACAAAGACCCTAAAATGCATTAAAAAATCAATAGTAAATGAACTAACAGATTGTATAAACACCTGCTTCACTAACGGCGAGTTTCCGGACTCTCTCAAGATCGCTAAAGTTTCGCCAATATACAAGTCTGGGTCGAAAATGGAGCCCGGAAACTACCGCCCAATCTCCGTTTTACCTACAATCTCCAAAATTTTCGAAAAAATTATTCATGACAGACTATTTAACTACCTAAATTCCATTCAATTCTTGTTTAAAAGACAGTATGGTTTCCGCCCAAAAAGTAATACATCTTCTGCTACTATAGACCTTATTACCAAACTAAAGAACAATATAGACTCAAAAAATATTGCATTAGGGGTTTTTATCGACCTGAAAAAGGCATTTGACACAGTCAGCCATCCTTTGCTTTTAAACAAATTAAAACAAATCGGAATAAAAAACAAGGCGTACAGCATTTTCGAGTCTTATCTTACAAATAGACATCAAATAGTTAAACTAGGCCAGTACGAAAGTTCCCCGCTGCCTATAAACTGTGGCGTACCACAAGGTTCTATCATAGGTCCCTTGCTCTTTTTAACATATATAAACAACTTACATGAAGCAGGACTTCAGGGCCATTTAACGTTATATGCGGATGACACTTGTTTGTTTTACTTTGGATCCTCGCTCTCCAGTATAATCCAACAAGCTCAGCAAGACCTAGACCTACTATTCAACTGGTTTCAAAGTAATTTATTAACTATTAACACCGCAAAAACGTGCTATGTTATCTTTTCCGCCAAAAATAAAAAAATTGAACAAAATTTACACTTATATATAAATGGCGAATTGTTGGAAAAGAGAGACCACGAAAAGTACCTTGGCTTGATCCTTGACAGTCAACTCACGTGGAAAGCACACATAGCTAAAACAAGACCTAAAATAACGTCATTAATAGCCGCTATGCGCAACATTTCAAACTGTCTTCCAAAACAAGTTCGTATTAACATCTACAATGCTCTAATTAAACCCCACCTGGAATATCTTGCTGAAATCTGGGGCAATGCAGCAATGTCCAACCTCAAAGATCTCCAGATTGCGCAAAACAAAGTTATTAAAGTACTATTCAATTACGACTATTTAACATCCACAAAAACACTGTATCAAAAAACAGGTCTCATGAATTTAAAACAAATTTATGTATATAAAACATGTCTCTTAATACGTAAGATACTGGATGGTACCATACATTCGGAAATTACCTTTAACACAAAAAGTAAATTCCAAAGAATGAAACTCAGGAACGCGGATCACTTAGCACTACGCTTCCCTAGAACCAGATACGGAACCCAAAATTTGATGCATGATGGTGCTAAATTATATAATAACCTACCTAAAACTCTAAAAGATACCAAAACATTTAAAACTTTCAAAAGTAAATTAAAATCACATGTTACAAACAATATCACATAACAAATAATCATAATCAAGTGCCATCTAAAACCTAAAATATCAGTAAAACAAAATAATAATAATAATAAATAAAATTTAAATTGTTAACACCTATTAAAATAAAATAACATCAATTACCTGCCTCTGCGATTGTATGCAGTTCATTTGTACGCTCTTTTTTTACTTATTTAATTCATAGATCCAAAAAGTAAAGTAAATTAACACTATTAAAATAAGCAAATAGAAAATATATCTACATAGAACGTAATATAACATTAATATATGCATAAAAAAAAAAACATGCTTAAAATACTTAATTCATCTCAGTTAATACATATACACGGTTTTAAAGCATATATCTAAAAAGCATAAAATATAGTAATGTAATTAAAATATTATTAATAAATTATAATATATTTTTATTAACTCACACAAATACACATTTGTCAAAATATTGTCTTTTCTGTAACCAATAATTAACTACTGCTTAAAAGTCTCGTTTAACTGGCTCTGCAAACAAGTCTGGCATTCATAAGTCTCACAAAAAAGATACCCACATATGTTCCTATTACTAACCAATCAAATCTAAACCTTATATTCAAACCATAGGGTCGATTGCTAGTTTTATTTTTGTCTTTTACGAGTATCCTGTAATCATTAGTTTCTCAATGCAACTGTATTATTGTTAAACATTGTCATAATAAGTGCTTGTTTATTGCGTAACTTGTATTGTTTTTTTTAAGTTAGCTATTTATAAGTTGTCTTTAAGTGAAATTTCTGTAATTTCTTAGACAACAATAAAGATTCTTTAAACCGAATGCTGGCAACGCACTTACAAACCTCTGGTATTGCAGGTGTCCATGGGTGGCGGTAATCGCTTCCCATCTGGTGATCCGCCTGCTCGTTTGCCTCCTGTAAAAAGTAAATATAAAAGTCCATCACTGTTCAAGTGTTCAAGCCCCTGAGCCCCTGACTCTGATTAAAATAAACAACATTCTACCCCATATCCTTAACAAATTATCTACCTCATAGTAACTATTTTTACAGTACATATGGTGCTACTTTACCGCACTAGTGCGAAAATTAGCATATTACGTTACTGTGTCGAACATTTAAAGGGCCATATGTACTGTAAAACGTTGTACGATACATGTGCGAATAGGTAATTCGCAACTCGTGCCGATTTAAAACACTCCCTTCGGTCGTGTTTTAATTTATCGCCACTCGTTTCGAATTTCCTATTTTTCGCACTTGTATCGTAATGTACTATTATGTAATAGCAGTTTACTTAATAAAACATCAGAAGTACCTACATTTTATAGCAGTTTTAGTATTACTATAGTACTGTAACTCGATGCTAGTTATTGTTGTGAATGATGAATTGATGAGATTCTGAGCATACCTAATCTATGCTGAGTCATCAAGCCGCGTTGCCAACGTTACAATCGTTAACGCTCCGTAGCGTAGCGTAAGTAGTCATCTCTCTCTATCACTCTTCCACGGAGCGTGAACGATGTGCACGTTGGCTACGCGGGCAGGTCAGCACCATCTCTTCCTGCCTACCTATCCGACCTTCAAATAACAAATATTCAGCAGCCAAAGAAATAAACGTACTTATACTATACCGCAGTCTAGTTTGTTACGACGAGCTAGGAAATAGTTTTTTTTATATTGCCCGCCTAAGCAGTCTACGTAGCCTATGTACGCCTGCAGCTCCAGAGGAGTTACATGGGCGTCGCCGACCCTAACACTCCGCACCCTCATTGAGCCCTGGCAACCTTACTCACCGGCAAGCACACGACACTATGAGTAGGGTCTAGTGTTATTTGGCTGCGGTTTTCTGTAAGGTGGAGGTAGTTCCCCAGTTGGGCTCTGCTCTGGATCTAGAAGCGAGATGACATTCACAATGCTCATACCTCTCTTTTATTACTCTAAGCTTATTTAGTTGAATTATTTAAATAGGAAACTAAGTGGCATAGTAAATTTGCAAATTTTTTTTTTATATATTCTTATAAAAAATAACTACTTAAATGTTGCATATAGCGTTGTTGTAACATGGGCATTACATTTAATTTGACCAAACAATTGAAAACTGTGACATATCAATGTAATTACGAACATCGATCGTCCGAGATAGTACTTAAGTACATTTAGTAGCAAATGCATACATTCGTACTAAACACTAATCAATCTGCAAACAGGCCCTAAGGTAAGTGTATACGCTTTAAAGGGCCTTATTGATTATCTCCGAAATGGAGTTAATTAGAATGCCGTTGTCTTTGAGAAAGTTACTTAAGCTCAGGAATGCACCCTTGAAATTAACGGAAATCTAAAAAAACCACCCGGTGTATACAAGAATTACTTGTTGAAAGGTATAAGATTAACGTAATTTTGAACTTCTACAGAAACACGATGAAGAGCTGGCTGGAGGCGAGCGGGATGGAGGACTCTCTGTCCTGCATGCTGGCCGAGCCGCGGGAGGCGCTGCTGCCCATCACCGGCAGAGAAAACCTCGCACCCAGAAAGAGGTACACATTAACACTGAATGCTTGTGGAACAGCGCGGCGTACATAAGCTTTAAAACGCCATCGCATCGCCGGGTTATTCCCACTAGTTATCACCAAGTTGTTACCAGTGGTAATTAACTATGGGAATTTTTTTCCCACGTTTTACCACTGGTAACTACTGGGAAAAAAAACCTACTAGTTACCACCAACTTGGTTTGGTGGTAACTAGTAGGTTTTTGTTCACCTTTTACCAGTGGTAACTACTGGGAATTTTTTTCCCAGTAGTTACCACTGGTAAAAGGTGAGATTTTTTTCCTAGTAGTTACCACCAAAATTTGGTTAGCATTCAATACTAATAAAAACAGTATAAATATAGAGTTTTTAGGGTTCCGTAGCCAAATGGCAAAAAACGGAACCCTTATAGATTCGTCATGTCCGTCTGTCTGTCCGATTATGTCACCGCCACTTTTTTTTAAACTATAAGAGCTATACAGTTCAAAATTGGCAAGTAGATGTATTTTATGAACCGCAGTAGGATTTTTACACAAAAATAGAAAAAAAACAATGAATTTTGGGGGTTCCCCATACTTAGAACCGAAACTCAAAAAATCTATTTTCATCGAACCCATACGTGTGAGGTATCCATGGATAGGTCTTTAAAAATGATATTGAGGTTTCTAATATCATTTTTTTCTAAGCTGAATAGTTTGCGCGAGAGACGCTTCCAAAGTGAAAAAATTTGTGTCCCCCCCCCCTGTAACTTCTAAAATAACAGAATGAAAAATCTAAAAAAAAATATATGATATACATTACCATGCAAACTTCCACCGAAAATTGGTTTGAACGAGATCGAGTAAGTAGTTTTTTTTTTAATACGTCATAAAATTTAAAAAAAAATTTTTTTCATCAAACCCATACGTGTGGGGTATCTATGGATAGGTCTTTCAAAATGATATTTAGGTTTCTAACATCATTTTTTTCTAAACTGAATAGTTTGCGCGAGAGACACTTCCAAAGTGAAAAAATGTGTGTCCCCCCCCCCCTGTAACTTCTAAAATAACAGAATGAAAAATCAAAAAAAAATATATGATATACATTATTTTGTATTTGTAGAATAGTGTTTAAGTCTAGTGTTCCAAATTAATATGTATGAGTCATTATGTTACTCGAAATAAACGAATTTTAATTTTAATTTAATTACCATGCAAACTTCCACCAAAAATAGGTTTGAACGAGATCTAGTGAGTAGTTTTTTTTAATACGTCATAAATGTACGGAACCCTTCATGGGCGAGTCCGACTCGCACTTGGCCGCTTTTTTAATCAATAATTAATTAAACATCGAATTAATTATAAGTTAATTAGTTATTCGTTTCATTATAAGTCGGTAACTGTTTAACATAAAAAATCGGTTTTTGACTGATTTGTTTGTTCGTTCGTGTAATTGTGACGTTATTTATTGAAAAGGATTTTATTGTCGATGGCGCTTACGCATGTTAGCCACCGATATAGTATAACAAAATCTTATTAATTGTAAATTGAGCTAATTGTGACGTTATCTATGAAGCCTGGATCTTTTCTCAAGGGCGCTTACGCCACACTGCATAGCGTTGTATTTGTATAGGAGAATCGTTGATAATGGCGCATTCATAATTAAATTCCATCAAATCTACCAAGAAATGTCACTGTCACAATGACATCTGTCAACGTCAGTATGACGGAACAGATGTCACCAACCTTTTTGGAATTATAAAAAATATTATTATTTTATAAAGAGAAATGTATTTATTCACAATAACAATATACATAATGGATATATACAGATGATTACTATAACTAGCTTATATCTAAAATAGGCCCTTGAGGCATTGTACCAAGGATGCTGGAGGCATTTCCTCGTTGTATCGCAATACTGATACGTTGTGCGAGGAAGCCGCCAGATCTTCGGTCACCAGTTACGTCAACCAGACGTTTCGCGATTTCTCCAAAAAACTTGTGCGCTTTGGGACCCTTGACAGGTTATTCGTATAAAGATACAAGAAAATCTAGTCCTTATGGCTAGCGACAAAGTGGGACGTTTTGCCGGTTTCGGTCACTCCATTGTCTATACCTTTAATGAAACGCTGCCAACTACATAAATGAAGGGTTTTTGTTAAATGTGTCGCCTATACTTGGACTCTTAGATGTTTGTTATGTATATAAGTAAATATTTATTCACTAGACCAACAAAATTACATTCAAATGTATCGTCTTTAAGCACTTATAATTTATACAGTACAAGCCTTGCTCAGTTGGGCACTAGAGTATTTTTAAAACATGCTGGGTACGGTGGCAGGTGTCATCTCCATACAATTTATAATCTTAAAATGCCAAATCTCTCAAAATTGTATTGAGATGACATCTGTTCTTTTCTGATTACCCTTTCTGTTTGAAAAATAATATAAGTAACAGACGTCAGATGCCAAATGAAGTAACAACATGACTAGTGAGTGTCATGGCCGCCATAAATCTATCATGGTAACCATAAGGGCGTATTACACTATCCTATGTAATTTACGTTTTAAGGTATAGTAATAATACTAATAATACACGCATCTTAAGACGAATGTTACTGTATTAAAACGGAATACCAAATGTTGTTTAGACCTGAATTATTACCATTTCAAAACGAACATTTCTACCTCAAAATAGTTTTAATGCAATATTAATTAATGGGACTGCTTTTTTGATAAGTCTGATTATTTGAACTAAGCATTTAAATGTTGTACTTCAAATTAGTAGTAAATTATTTACTTACGTGCATTCTTTCGCCAATAATATATCCTATTTATGGAACGTTTCATTTTACTGGCAACACAGTGGTAGATTTGATGGAATTTAATTATGAATCAGGGTATAACCGCCATCGACAATAAAGTCCCTTTCAATAAATAACGTCATAATTACACGAACGAACAAACAAATCAGTGAAAAACCGATCTTTTTTATCACTTTTAAGGCAATTTACTGAAACAGTAATCGACTTACATATAATGAAACGTATAACTAATTAACTTATAATTAATTCGACGTTTAATTAATTATTGATAAAGGAACTCCATATTTATACTGTTTTTATTAGTATTGGATGCTAACCAAAAAAAAAATCCCAGTAGTTACCACCAAACCAAGTTGGTGGTAACTAGTGGGGATTTTTTTTCCCAGTAGTTACCACTGGTAAAAGGTGGGATTTTTTCCCAGTAGTTACCACCAAAATTTGGTTTAGAAAAAAATATCCCACTAATTACCACCAACTTGGTATGGTGGTAACTACTGGGATTTTTTTTCCAGTAGTTACCAGTAGTAAAAGGTGGGAAAAATATTCCCAGTAGTTACCACTGGTAACAACTTGGTGGTAACTAGTGGGAATAACCCGCATCGCCAGACCAGAGCGCGTAGCCAACGTGACTATCGTTTCGTTCGCTACGGAGCGTTAATGATTGGCACTCTGGCTACGCACCCTGCCCGCGTCCTGAAATGTACCTAATGCACTTCGCAAAAGTCAATGCGCACGAAACAGCTTGATATATTTTCTTTTCTACCTAAGTTTGTCTGAGAGAGTTTTAGATAGATCAAAGCAATATTTAGATTCTAGTAGTAAATTGTACTTGACGTGTTATGTTTTCTAGGAATCGTTATCCGTAGAAATCGTTAGCTAAAAGCCTGAAGGCGTCCTATCCCAATTTTCAAAGTAATAACCTAGTCTACCTAAGCACTAAACATATTGGATAGGTCGGCGTAATAAAACTCAATATTTAGTGACGCAGATATATATGCAGGATACGTTTTGCACTTTAGAGAAAGGCAAATGGAAAGAATAAAATCACGCACCCTATAAATAGTAAAAATGTTGTCGTTAAAATTTGTTACAATTATCGTCGCATTACCATAATGTGGGACTATTTGGGAATGAAACTCCTGAAACTATCTTGGAATAATGAAAACAAAGTGTAATACGAGTAGGTTTGAATATTTTTAGAAACTTAGGAAACTCTTGGTGTAAAATAATTTAAATGTCCGCTAAGTGCTTCATTCTATTAAGTACCAGATAACAGCAGGCAAATTTTAGAAAAAATGTCTTAACAAGTGACAGATATTTTTTGGTACTTATACACTTTTATTGCCGAAAGTATTATTTCACCTTGGCACGTCTATCAAGTACTTCTCGAGATCTTTCTAACGATCCTAAACTCAATGTGTTTATGTCCTTCCATCGAAGAGTTCCTTTGGCTGTTTTCCGACTGTATCATCAGAGCAGCTCCACGTTAGCTTTCTGTTGCATCGTCATCGAATATACGAAAGTATGCTAAATTTCAGCTCGGTCAGATAGCGGGAAGTGGTTCAAATTTAAATTACAAGATTTGAAGCACATATGCATACTATATATAACATACCTAATATACAGCTTTAAATCACGCTTTGAAGCTAAATAAAAGTGTGTAAAAAGGCACAAAGTCCTTAGAGGAATTTCAAATTATGTTTTGCAAACAAAAGGTGTGCTCCCTGCGTACTCGTATTTTGCGAAAACCTGCAAAAACTTCGGTCTTTTTCAGTTTTTGCAGGTTTTTTTAATTAGGTATGGGTTTTTGGCATAAATGTTTGTAAAGTATAAAGTACATTAAATTTTGAAGTGGGTAATGGAAGCTGATTTATCAATAATTTATTATGGTTTGATCTTGTTATAATCCTTTATTCACACGACTCACAATATATATCAAGATCACCAATAATCGCGAGCTAGATATCTAATTAATGACACAACTTCCAACCAAAGCAACCATATTTTATAAAGTAACGATAGTAGTTTATCAATCTGAAAAATACAAACTGAAAAATACCGAAATATTTGTAGTTTTTCGCTAACTACATACGCATTACGCAGGGAGCACAACTATTTTGCTTGTAAAACATAGTTTGACATTCTTCTATAAGGACTCCAAATAAGATCCCAAAATAAAGCTTTACATCACGCTTTGCATTTTTAACGTACAATTTGACCGCTGTAAATTGCCGTATAGGAGTTTTAATACTATGTATGGATTACATAAGCAATGTTCTGAGCCTTTATTAACATTGCATAAATTCATGAAAGTGTATCCTTTTAACATTGTATCAGCAATCGAAGTGATACATTTAAATATTTTATCAAATTTATCGTATCAGAAGTAGGTACATACATGCAACATTCTGATAAACACTGATTAATAATGATATTTTCATTGTTAAAATACCTTACCTTACGCCCCGTGGCGTGGTATGTTCAAATAGCCTAATTGCTATTAATTTAGGGTCGGATCAACCCTGAGTTATCGCGAGTCGTATATAGGTCCTGAGATATACATACTTAATGTGAAAGAGATCCAACTACATATTTTTTGTATGCATTGTGGCCGTATTGAAACCTTTGACTGACTTGTCATTAGATAGGTATTACAGTTTATTAATTTCTGCAAAACCAATAAGTGAAACGTAATATTTTCTTTCAGAGACAGGACTCTAGAACCATGCGCCATGTCCGAAGAAGCATACCTATCGAGTGGCGCGGGCTCCCCCTGCGCAGGGCTGTCGCGCGAGGAGCGCCGGCGCCGGCGCAGGGCCACGCTCAAGTACCGCACCGCGCACGCCACGCGCGAGCGCATCCGCGTGGAAGCCTTCAACGGGGCGTTCGCCTCTCTCAGGCGGCTGCTGCCAACCCTACCGCCTGATAAAAAACTTTCCAAAATCGAAATATTACGACTCGCTATTTGTTATATTGCGTACTTGAACCATGTTTTAGACGCGTAATTAAGTTTGAGCACGGATGCTCGAAAGCTGTACGCTTTAATATTTTAAGGACAGTCAATCTGCCGTGGCATCTTACTAATTATCTGCTATGCGACTTCTGAGGCTGACTGTACTTAGAAGTTTGAGAATCTAATCTAGTCATATCAATATAATTATGATTTCAATTTAAAGTGAAGTTACAAATACACTTAGTCGAAAGATAATTAAGACGAAAGCGGACGACCGTAAGAATTCGCCTTTCCTTACAAACGTATAGTCTTCATTATTGGCGACTACGCATGCATGGAGAAGCGGTCGTCCCCTTTCCTTTTAAGAACACTTTCTAGGTGTTGTAAGTTCTGTAGCTATAGGTATTATTTTTTGTACAATATTTATGTCTTCCTTTGTTATTAATGTTATGAAGGTACGTTGTAAATAAATAAGTAACAAATCCATGTTTGTATAATTTATTTACAAGTTAACTTAGGTACAATCAGAATGGTTTTTCAAATCTTTACACATTTACCAAACTTTGGGTAGGCAAGTAAAGTAGGCATACATATATACCGAGTTTTTAATATACACAAGATCATAATATCCTTATCACCCGATTTCTTCAGGCTTAATTATAAAATTACAATAAAAATATATGTCTTTGTCGTGAATAATACAACCATATTTATAATTATGCTTTGCCTTAAAAAGAGTTATCAACATCCATTACATCCATATGGAAATTATTTTGTTTTTATATTACTTAAATAACTTAAGAACACTGGGAAGAATATCATCCCATGTAAAAAGCCTAAAACAACTAAACTAAAGAACATCCTAAAGAAGAACACCTCAATTATTTCGGTGTAAGAGAATGCTAGAACTATAACTGGTATATTTGTTAAGGTTATACCGGTTATTATAGTCGCCCCTACAGCCTTGAGGGCATCTTCCACTCTGTCCTCCCTAGGCACCGGACTAGTAGCATATGCATATGCCAAATGAGAACAAAACTCCACAGAGATACCGATGGAGACAATTAAATTGACGGTTGACACAGCGTTAAGAGGAATGCTCCAAATATACATAACGCCCATCATGTTGACTACTACCATAATCGTGGTGCACAACACAGCGAATGTAGTTAATACATTAAAACCTGAAGTAATGTAATTGAATATCATCGCTCCGATTAAACAATAACCGATCGAACTGAACGTATCCCTCCACATAGTTAAATACTGATGGTAGAAAACATAGAAAACTGAGTAAGGGACGACCTCAACGTCTAAATTCGTGCGCTCCTTTATCATAGCTGTAATGTTATGGCTAACTTCATAACCGTATCGAACTGCTGTGATGTAGTCGTGAGATGTGGATAACGGGGAGTGGTATGCCATGAACTGAGAGTCGTGCACAGAGGCCCTGCCCTCCGAGTCTAAAATATAATTAACACCATTAAAATAACTGGCTAAACCTCCTTTACTACATGTTTCAGTAGGAGTATCTTGTAAGAAAAATGGAAGATAATGATTAAATGCCTCTGCGGACATCCGCAGCCCCCTTGTGGCTTCATCTCTTTCGATCACGCAATTAAGACATTCTGGAGACATATCTGAACTTTGACAGAAACTTCCATCAGAGACATTGTACTTGCAACATGCACCTTGTAGACTAGACCAATCAAAATAATCGTCTAACCATGAATTAGAACTTCTAGAGATGTAGGTAATTTCTTCATGCTGCGCAGCTAAAAATATTTGAACGATTAGGGAATCCTCGTTGCATAATTGACCTCCACAAATTAGATTTTGATGTTCTGTGTTGGTAAAGTTTAAGCCGCTTTTAAGAATGAAGTATACAGGAGGCCCAAGGCGGAGGAGCTCACTTACTGACTGTAAGTATTTGTATACGTATGAATCCTGCGGCAAAGCCATTTCTTGATCTAAGCCAATTTCTATTCTTGGGATGACGAAAATGCTTGCAACTAGCATACCAATGAAAACAATAACAACGAAAATTTTCACTTTCCAACTTAGAAGAAACTTGGCATATGGCTCCATTAACTTTTGCGTAAGACTCACGCGAGGAGTATCGGAAGTGAGAGGGTTTTCATCATCAAGATTTTTTTTCTGAATACAACAAAAAATATCAAATCTGTTCTGGGAGGCTCGGTTATAGTCTAAAGACAATATAGCGACGACAGTTGTTATTTGGAACACAAACAGAAACCCCAAGGAAATACAGGCAAATACTGAAAACGTAACAACTGCAGGGAAATTAGCTAGAGCACCAATTCCGAAGCACGTCACTTGAGTCACAGACGCAACAAACATGGATGGTCCTACTTTGCCCATCATTTTGGAGAAGATATATATTCTCTTTTGTTCCAAGTTCATATCAGGGTTATAATCATCGTAGGATTTTAAATTGCTCTCAATGCTATAAATTGTATTTACCATTAAAAATACGTTGTCAATACCAACGGATAGTACAAAGAATGGAATCACATTTATTGCTAACAAAGTTAATGTTATACCGGCATATCCCATTGTGCCCATGGCACAGAGAATAGCAATAATTTCCACCGTTATACTTCCTAGAGCTACCATTATTTTGCTATCAACAAACCACGTTTTGCAATATCTGATATTACCAAGAGAAATAGTTACATATACGAACATAAGCACATAACTGATTGCTATGGGGACAGCTTCTGCTACGGAGACTCGTTCGATCTCGTCTTCTATAGATCTTTCGGCAGCGTAAGTTACATCTACAAAACCTGGTTTACCGTTTGCAGCATATTCGTGCATTAACTCCAAAAAATTATTTTCCCATTCCAGGGCAGGTTCCAAATCCGCTTGCAAAAGATGGTTAGCTATGGGTATATTTATTAACAGAGTATCAGCACTGAATATGTCATCACCATTAAACCCACCAAACGTTATTTCTGGTTCCGAACCACCACCCCAGGATGCCAAGCAGTCCAGCCCATAGAAGTTGTTTACACAACCAGTAATTTGGTTTAAATATGTTTGGTTATTGATGTTGTTTCGATTACTTCCTAGGTATACGGATACTGACATAAGCGTGCACTGGTCAAGTAACTGTTCCCCACCGCGCTGGCGTAAAGGTGCAAAACACACTTGTTCTAGTGCCACTCCATCGTTGTCCCTGCCTATATTCAAAATAGCGTCTTCTAATCTCACTAATTCTTCAATAGCTTCCAATCTAAATGCTGGTCCATATGTCACATTGTTGAACACAAACGAATCTAATCCCTTAATCTGCATGTAGACCTGAGAAGTTCTATAGAATGGACCAAATCTTGAATTAAAATAGTTGAAATCAGCTCGGCTTGTAGAATCTGGCGAAGACCAGAGCTCTAATGGATTTGCTGTAAGATTTAATTGGAACACACCGAACAAGGCAGCGAAAGCAAGCCATGAAGTCAGCATAATGGTTAGAACCGCGTTATTAGCTGAAAAGGCACCTATTTTAGAGAATATTTTTTGAAACATAAGCTGCATCATATTTAACTTTGGTTTTTTGGGTTGTAGTAGCTTAGGCCTTTCTTGTGTAGTAGATTGTCTATATTTTTTAGCTTCTCTTATCGTTAGAAAGGTGAATATGCCCACAGTTATTATGCAAACTATTAGTCCAATAGAAAAAGCTGCGCAATTCAATGAGACCACTGTGCACATTTCAGGAACATACGGCTCATTACCGGACGGGCATACTCTAAAGCAGTCGACGCAGCTGCATGGGAAGTCATCAAAGCTGGTTTCGTTACACGGTGGGGCACGAGCGTTCATCGAATCTTCCGGAGTCGGCCACCTTAAGAAGTTCACTTGAACGGGCGCGAGAGGGTTAGCAGAAGTATCGCCGGTGAAGCCGAAGAAGGCATCAGCATCGCAGACAGGAGCATCGCCGCACATCATGTTGATAGCAGGCATACCAGTTTGTGGAACTATCACACCGGCGCAAGAAGCGTGTGCGTCGATCATGAAGTCGTTGTACACCCTGTAGTGTACTTCACTAACATACGTCACATCTGATTCTGTTGTTGTTTCTACTTCCACGAATCGTGCTTGGTCAGGCGAACAGTTCATTTCGCAGACTTGCCGCTGGAAGTTGCGCATGCAAGCTGGGCAGCGGCCTAGCACGCCGTCAGCTATCAGAAGACTCCGAGCCATGTCCGCCAGCTGGGCACTGTCGCAACACGTCAGCACTTTGTCGTCAGGTAATCTATTTTCATTCTCATCGTATAAGAGGAACGGGCATCTTCTTTCTATTATTTCAATAGTTGTGTTGCGTTCTTCTGGTGTTAATCCGTCTAAAACTGGTAAAGCTGGTCCATTGTAGTAGCAAACTTTCTCGAATCCTCCAAAGACGCCGCATTCTTCTCGCATCACACAATCTCCGTTTACACTGGTCGTCAGCCGAAGGAATAAAATAAATATTGACAACAGCTTCATTGTTACTGTTCTTGGTTTTTTTTTTGTCACAGAGCACTCATTATTAAATTTAAGCGGACGTGTGATAGCAAACACTCGGGCGAAACCAAGCTTTCTAAATAAATGACGCATTGGAATATCGTCCAAAAGTAATGATTATACAGTCAATCCGATAAGAGTTATCAGAAATTAGTGCAGGTGGCTGATAGATAAAAATATGATTAAGTATTTCAACACTATCTTCCATAGGTACCAAGAGCCTAAATCAAATGATAATAATTTATTTTCAGTCATTTTGGGCAAATGGTATTAGCGCTCGTTTAGAAAGTCTCTTAGGATTTTCTTAAATGTTGAGTTAAGCATACCCGTAACCAGGCACCCTTTTCCAGGCATAGTACGATTTATAGAATTTCAACTTTAGCATTCAGGTTTAAGGTTTAAATTTAGATCGGTGCGGCCTAGAAAGGGGTAGTAAGTACGCTTAACCAGTACAGTATCATTTTAATTTAAAACTTCTTTCTAAATTATGATGTCTAAAACTTAGGTAGTAAAAGATTTTAACTTAACTCCCTAAATATCTAAACACCCATATATCAGGACATATCCTTATTTCTCGTGTTATCATATATATATTTTTTAAATACATTGTCAACTACATTTTGTTATTAGAGCTTTTTAGTAATAGGTATACTGACTTTCCTATTCACAGTATTTCATTGCAGTATTCATCATTTATTTGTATAAAATGACTAGTAAAATATTCAATCTTCACACTAACCTAATATTTTTTACTCATACACGTTCATACAAAAAAAAACACAAAGGTGATATATTATTGGCCTGTGCTGTATGGTACGATATATATGGTAACTTTGGCCGTCACCAGTTCGATGCTGAGTGTACTTACTTGTATAGGAACGCGAGAGCAGGTGCGACTATCGGGCCCCGCCGTATGCCAATTCCCTCAGGACCACCCCTCCCCTGACTCCACTGCCCATGCATTCGCCATGAGCCAATAATATGCGGAAATACACGACACACTAAACCAGAATTATTTAAGATGTTATCAGAGCACGAATCACGCTATAAATATTCTTGCGAATATCGCCAGATAGACACAACTGGTACATGTACATACAAGGGTTAGTGGTTTGCCTTAAATTCGTGTAAAAAAAAAGGTGTTTAATACACAATTTATTCATCAAGTCAAGGGTATTTTGAAGGTATTCTCAGGGTATTCTGAGTGTTTCGCGGATTACTAAATCATCTCAGCAAAGGATTTAAAAAAATGGTCTAATAATTTTAATTACTAGAAGAAGCAGTAGAAGTCCTAAAATGGTTATTTTTTTTCTTTTCTCCCGTTCTCAAGACTGTGTTTACAGCCGGTGTAGATATTGTTGTACCATTTCGTATAAAATTTTCAACTTTAATTCAGCATTTTGTTTCAGTTTAACTCCACTTAGATAGAAATAATAAGTTCGACCATTATAATGTGCTTTTCTGGTGTAAATAAAATTTTAGTTCAGCTCCTTTTAGAGGAAAATTATAAATTCGACCATTATAAGTGCTTCTCTGGTGTACCTAAATTAAATTTCAGTTTAGCTGCAATTTGATGAAAATTATAAAATCGACCATTATAGTGCTTTTTGGTGTAAATTAAATTTCAAGTTAGCTCTACTTAAACGAAAATTATAAATTCGACCATTATATTGCTTTTTGGTGTAACTAAATAAAATTTCAGTTTAGGTTCCCTTAGACGAAAATTATAATTTCGACCAATATAGTGCTTTTTGGTGTTAATTAAATTTCAGTTCACCACTCTAGATGAAAATTATAAATTCGACCATTATAGCTCGATTTGTAAACGAAATTCCTTTTCCCGAGTTTCGTTTCGATTTTCGGTAGGTATCGCTATTTTTTCAGGTATTGTTTCTTAAATTCATTCAAATATGGTTAGTTTTCATAATCAAACTTTTTGCTACTACACTAAACTATTTATTTAAATTACCGACCCGCTTCTATCTTGTCATCGACACAACTATAAAATAATTCATTTTACAAGTAATTGGGGCGTAATCTGATTAGGATAGTTTGGGGCGAGTGTGAGAGTGAATTTCGCGCCAATGTAACACTGTCTAGGGCACGTGTCAGCTAATTCGTCTAATGGAAATTTCGATGTCGTTAACTTACCACCTCGTTATGGTAAGTTTATATGAGCTACAGAGAGAGAGAGAGATAGTTGATTATTTGGCTATTGAAGAAGAGTGACTTGTTTAGATAAGATATGATACATAATCTAGGTACTTAAATGAAGTTATTGTAAAAAATTACAAAACGGAGTGGATAACTGGAGCAATATTTAATACGTTCTACCTATTTGTATTTGTCGAAAGGCAGCGTTATGACATACATTTGGGCGCTCTCTCCTCGGCCCACCAAATACCCACAACTTGTACTACTTACCCATGTATTTGGTGGGCCTTACTGAGCTTACTGAAGGACCATGCTGGTCGCGTCAAATGATGGTCCCTATCATGTACCTATGATAGTTCATTTTTAAATCGAGTAGCTATCACGGGGACCATCATTCGTCGCGACGCATAGGTCGATTTGTGTAAGATTGTTCCATAATAATATTCATTGACCGAAGCGTTAGCGAAGGTCTCCGTTTTGAGTCGGGCAAACTGTATTCGTATGTCCGGATTTCGGATGCTCTGCGGGTCGCAATTTTCAACCGATTCTCGCAAAATTTTGTGAGCAGGTTCAGTAAATAATATATATGGTAAAATTTCACTGCCGTTTCGTTTTTTGGGAAATGTTCAAAATTGGCATACCTAAAGGACTTGTGACATTAGCGTCCATGGTAGTTAAAACCATTGTGAGCACGCTGTGATAATGACTTAAAGAAGGAATTATTTTTAGTTTTTACTTTTTTTAAGCGTATGAATCTTAACGCGAGGTCTACATCTAGCCCACAGAGCCACTAGTTTAATAGGTAAGTATAAATATTACAAAACGAAGTCTAAAGCTGGTGACAAGTGACGTGCTCATTAGATGGATGGTCCTAATCGTAGCCTGGGGAAATCAGTCGCCCCGTCTGATGATGGGTAATTGATACCCTAACTGGGGGTACGACTTTCCCACACTAATGTGCAACCTGTTAACACTGTCTTACAATTTGATTGTTAGGTACATTGTTGAAGAGGCTGGATTGAATAAATTTAAAAAATACGAGTGCATTTATTTTATGTTTTCAGCTGAGATTTCAAATAGTGATTTTCACGCCTACGACTAGAAAATGATACATTAATTAACACTTCATATAATAATAATAATAAAACCGATAATAATAATAATAAAAAGAAAAGGGGGTGTCAGAGCTATATGCTCGCAGGGTGGAAGTGAAATATGCATAATACGCGAGTTGGCACAGTGGCTGCTTACAGCCACTGGGTAGAAAGCGGCGCACGCACTTCTCCACACCCTGAGCCACTCACGGAATGTTGTCCTCTTGTCGCTCTAAGCGAGCGGCCGTTTTCGGGGACCCATATTGTGAGTTGGCGAGTCACCACCTTCCCATTTTGTCGTGTTTTTAAAAACATATGATCAGGGCAGGTGCCATAGTATCCTCCATAGTCCCGGTTACCAGTCCACTTGCAACTCAACCCAATAGCCCGGTTTATTTTTGTACCCTTTTTTTACAATAGTCATACACTAACCGGGGCTTGTCCTTGGGTGCACTACTATAGTGTGAACAGGGATAATCGTCGGTTGGTGTCACGTTACATTTAGAGTAAATTATCTTATTACAATATAATATACTCTATGTGTTGGCTTCGGCTCCACGCACGCCTTCCAAATGTCCGGGACCCCATGGTCCCGAGAATTTGTAAAAGATAGATAATAATAAAATAACCGCCATGTGGGATGTTGATTCGACGATCATTGTCCCGATAGTCGTTTCAGCGAACGGTCTCATAGCGAAGAGTCTCGACCAACACTTTGAGAGACTCTCGCTAGGTGGTTCGATCAAGTGTCAGATGCAGAAGGCGATGATCTTGAGCACGACGCCGATAGTCCGGCGGTTCCTCTCTCTGCGGCCCTGACCACCGGCAGCTTGGGTCCTGCCCCGCTGCTGATGGCACCCTAGGTTAGGTTTTTTTATAATGTGTTTATATTTTTTGTATTGTTTTGTAAGTGTTTTTATGTTTAACGTTTATATCCATATTATAAAAAAAACCCTAATCTAAGATATTAAATGAATAAAGAGAATAATAATAATAAGTAAGAGAAATAATAATAAGAGTCTCGACTAACACTTTTTGTTATTTAACAAATTGAACACATACTTATCAGTGAAAGAATAAGGATCTAAGTCAAATAGCGTTCTAAAAGTTTTAATTAAGTACCTATGTGTCAAAAGACAGCAGTCAGCAGACGTCACTATAAAGTTTTATTTGACAATATACCTCTATTTTAAATTCTCTTTGATCATACTTACATAATATTTAAAGTCCAAAAAAAATTCGCGAAACGTGATACCTACGCGATATGCCAGCGATTATGGAAGGTAGAGGCAAGGAACAGAATCTCCTTAGGCAGAACTTATGGAAAGCGGAGGTAAGGAATGACATCTCCATGTACCAAAAAGTGTCATCGAAAAACCTTCCATACCAGCAGTGATGTTGAAAAGTTAGCTAAAAGCCCGGGTTTTCAGGCAGTTTAATAAAAATCGTGCTTAGATTTACTAAGACACTATATCATCTGTTTGATGAGACATCTTTTTTAGGGTTCCGTAGTCAACTAGGAACCCTTATAGTTTCGCCATGTCCGTCTGTCTGTCTGTCTGTCTGTCTGTCCGAGGCTTTGCTCCGTGGTCGTTAGTGCTAGAAAGCTGAAATTTGGCATGGATATATAAATCAATAAAGCCGACTAAGTCGTACAATAAAATCTAAAAATTTAATTTTTTTTAGGGTACCTCCCCTACACTTAAAGTGGGGGTGAAATTTTTTTTTCGCTTCAACCCTAGAGTGTGGGGTATCGTTGGAAAGGTTTTTCAAAACTAATAAGGGTTTTCAACAAACATTTTTTGATAAAGTGAATATATTCGGAGATAATCGCTCCGAAAGAAAAAAAAAATGTGTCCCCCCCCCCTCTAACTTTTGAACCATAGGTCCAAAAAATATGAAAAAAATCGTGGAAGTAGAGCTTAAGAAAGACATTAAATGAAAACTATAGCGGATATGATCAGTTTAGCTGTTTTTGAGTTATCGCAAAAAGTTTTCCCTTCATAGTAAAAAGACTTACTTTAATTAGGTACTGATTATGCAAATTTGCCTATTTGTTTAACTCGGGTGAAAGGTACCGTTTCATCCCTTGGTTAACAATTTACTATACTTTAAGCTCCAGTTTAGCTTATTGTGACGGAAGAGTAACTACGGAACCCTACACTGAGCGTGGCCCGACATGCTCTTGGCCAGTTATTTATTTACATATTAATAATATCTTAAAATATGTGGTGAGGCATGATTAAAGTTCAGGCGGTGGTCTTCATTCAATAAGACATGAGTTGCCATCTATAATAGCTACAGTGAAATACGAAGACTGTTTGCGGCCAACTGAATACTAAAAGCACGCCATCTAGTGGCGAGTAGTGAAACTCTATTGTCATGTAACGGCAGGTGTTAAACATTAATGCCTCTACCTAGCGACAGATGTCCCTGTACGTTTCAGTCAATTAGTCACTGAAAATTGAAATGTATACCTATTGAAATGATTAAATATCGTTCGACATCACCTGAAGACTGGTATAGGTACATCTAAGCTTTGAAAGAAATTGTACCTATATTTAACCTATTAAGGTATGCAAAAATCTTGGCACTACTTGCGATAAATACCTACCTATTGCCTGCCGTAAGACTGATTTAAGTGATAAGTTACTTAGGTACGTAACGAGAATAGACAAATCATCATAGGATATTGGTAGATATGTTTTTTTTTCTAAACTTTAATTATTTATATGGACGGCCGTAATACCTTTTGAATATAAAATATTGAATTTTTAAAGACGTATCAATATGGATATTATAGTATACTACAGTAAGTAGGGCACCAAACAGGCAATGCTGTTCCTTCGACAACCGCCGAGAAGGTTCTTTAATAGAATCAAATCGGTCTCCTGACAACGACGCTTGTTGCTATCGTTCTGAATTTCACTGTCTAGTGTCCGTCAGAAGAAGGTTCTTTGTTTGATTTATTTTGTACAAAGGTACCCGTTTGTATTATGCATGTAAGAAAAAACATACCTACTTGCTGTTTTATAAAATGCGCAAAATAAAAGCTGCCACTGCAAAACTGCTGCTGGAATAAAAGAGCCACTTAGATTTTTACGGATAAATGCTGAACAAATTAAGTTCACATGGTTTTTTACGCGTACGTTACAGTATCAGGAAGTCAGGATTGGTCGTTAATAATAACCGTGCACAATTTCCAATAAATTAACTTATGGATTTTCATGAACTTTCAAGCCACTTCTCTTCAAAATATACTAAATAAAAAAACAAATCTTCGCATATCAGATTTCCCTAAGCAGAAAAGTATCCGACTGAAGGAGGAAGTTTTATACAATACACATAATACTTACAACCTATTTACAACCCCTCTGGTGGTGCGTGTGTCCAAGGAAGACGGTAATCGTTTACCATCAGTCGATTCGTCTGCTTGTTTGGTGTTTGCTTCCTATATCATAAAACAAAATATTAGGAGTGAACACAGTATTACCTCTCCGTTTCCCGTACCTTTTTAACCTAGATTCTTAATCAAGAAATCTTGGCATCCCTAATTAAAATTCATCCACCCTATTATCAAAGCTACCTCTAGTTTATTATTATTACCCCTTCATAAAATTTCAGGATCCGCTCTTGACCGGTAACGCTCCATTTCTGGT
This sequence comes from Cydia pomonella, assembly GCF_033807575.1. Taxonomy (NCBI): domain Eukaryota; kingdom Metazoa; phylum Arthropoda; class Insecta; order Lepidoptera; family Tortricidae; genus Cydia; species Cydia pomonella. The sequence continues at coordinate 10,435,781 of NC_084717.1, read as the reverse complement.
CAGCGAGAATTGTTCTATATACGTCAATGAGAATATAATTGCGGTGAACCCGGTCATATGGCGGATTCACGGGCAGCGGGATAAACAAAACCCGTGCCAAGAATGAGGCGTAACTCCACGTCACGGGTTCGTATATTTATGTGACGCAGGCCAATGTATTTCTACACTTCATTCAATGTATTCACTTCTCAAGGAATGGCTATGAACTGCCTATTATAATAGGAGATTGATTCACACATTAACTCTTGGCAATATACAAATTAAAGTCGAAATTTCAAGCCATCGCAAAATAAAGATACGAGGTTACGAAAGGCTTTAGTTGTTTATATCTGGTTCTTACAACTCTGGGTTGGCTTGTCACCTAATTTGCGAGAAGTTGTTAGTACATCGGGCATTATATAATTTATGCATGCGGCCTAAGCACATGGAAGCAAATACGTGCTTAAAATAAAATGATAATGAAATAAAACGCTACAAGTCCCCTGAAAGCCAGGGCTATTTACAGCGAAATTGGTTATTTTTCACTAAACAGTCTCGGTATTAAATGAGCCTGTTATGCGTTTTATATCTTCACTTTAAGACAGTTTTGGATGAAAACAGCGATGGTAGCCAGTGCCAATATTCTAAAACGTGTTCGTAATTTTCGGTGTAAAATGCGCTCGTGGCGTCGTTCGTCGTTTGACACTTTTAAATGGTCACAAAATTTATTGACCTATTATAAGCTTTTATTAGCTTTTCGCTATGTAACAAACATGAAACTGCATGTGCGTGCATAAACTACCTACTTAACGCTTATTATAGGTACCTTGATGTAGGTAAATACTTTCTGAAGAAAAAGATGGAGTAAGGATAGGTACTAAGATCCTTTTTGCTACCTTTCTCCTCCATATTTTTTTTTATAGAAAGTGTACTGCAAAAGGTCCCTAGATGTAATAATCCCTTTAGTGCTATGGAATGGTTCACTTGTAGGCATTTGTTGCTATCTCCGGGCTAATATATATATATTTAACCTATAACTCTATGATGCTTAAACTGACTTCTGTTAGTCTCTGATACAAGTCCTGATTCCAACTTTTATATACAATTATTTATCTTTTTAGACTGTTTGTCAATGAAACTGTATAGCCACTTGGCCTTATGGGCTCAGTTACTAACAGATTTAAAAAAAAAAATTAAGATAAAAAAGTAATAGTTCGATTCACACGTTATACCTTTCAGTTATAACCCGTAATTTAATTAATTGTTTCGAATAGTTTTTGAAACCCTTAAAACGAAGATCACAAAACCCACGAGAAAAAACGTAGAACTTTGACTTCTTTATCAAGAGTTAGTTAAACTTTATATGAAAGTACTTATTTAAAAGATAAGCAAATACCTATAATATATTATTCATAATGGTTTATTTTGGTAGAGAAGACTCGGGCCTCATACAAGCCTACAATACCTGGCTACATTGAATAAAGGCACGTTTATTGATAGATATCTTTTGTGAACAATTCAACGAGTCGAGACTTGTTCTAAGTGAAGCATTTTCAACCAAGAGGCCAATTCGTTCGAACACTTTGTATGTAGGTACACTATGTACAGTCAGCTGCAGAGAACACACCCCCCTGCATACAATCAATAGTACCTATTTAAATACATTTTTTAAATGGCACACAATATAATAGGAATAGATGAAGTTTTGCTTGCACGAAGTAAGGAAGATAAATAAACTAAATAATTATAAAGGGTTTCTGGGGAAAACTTTCTAGCAGTTCAGTTAAATATTAATATATTTAATAGTAAAAAGAGAAAAAGTATAAATGCAAGTTATCTTGAGAACGATATTCATTGGCGACACTACGTCGTCTCGTTTATAAACATCTCTTAAAAATATTTATTCCAATCTGGCGATGCCTTCTACATGCGACCACACAATGATTCCTCGCTGCAAACCGGTACACAGAAAAGAGCATGGAAAGTTTTTTAGCAGAAACAGTTTATAGGTACACTGCGGCCAAGATGACAATCGTTGACAGAAAATTCCAGTATTTGTAAAGATAAAGATAAGATAAAGATAGTTTATTATTCAAGTAGGCATATTACAAATGCGCTTATGAACGTCAAATAAAGCTACACCGGCTCTAACCCTACACCTCTGACCCGAGAAGATTTAAATCCCCTCTCAATTGGAGGAGACATTTTTTTTTTATATTTAGCTAGGTATACTTATACTACAATAGTTATACTTTCTACAAGGTATCTACAAGGTACCAAAAATACAACTAATAAAATATACTTTGATTTGTTATTTGATTTTGTTTCTTATTGAAATATATTGTCGATAATTGAACCAATATCTAACCTTTATTTATTACAAAATTTAATCACACTTCTATTTAAATTCATTAATAAAGTAATTAAACTAAGAATAAATAAACTATAATAAATCACGGCATCATTATATAGGCATAACTGTAAAACTTTCATGGATCTGTATATGAACTTATAATACAAAAACTTAACAAAAAACTGACGATAAATAATTTGTTTTTCTATACGCATAATTTTTTTTTATATTTCTAATAAAAAACTAAAATAAAAATAATAAAGTTAGTTTGTTTTATTGCCATTTATATTACTGTATATTTTGGGTCAAGTACCCGACATTTTTATAACCATAACTGGACCCTTTTACAGAAACTAAGTAGAGTAATTAATAAAGTAGCTTTAGTTAAAACTCATTTTCGTGGATCATAGCTACTAACAGCGTTAGTAGTTAGGCAGTAAGTAAGTACTTAATATTTAATGTCAACTTTATAAAACAATTTTATACACAAAACTAATATACAGACTAATAAATTAGTACTACTAATGATTTAAAGAACATTCAAATAAAATAACGAAATTTTCATTTTAGGTACAAAATAATGTCTGGATGCCTACGTTCTCACTAACTCTACACAACATCGTATTGTAAGGTTTTTGCAACAGAACAATGCCTCTACAAACAATCAAAGCCAAACGACTTTGCTTTTCAATCTCCTCCGCCAAAAAAAATCGTAAATAAAATTCAATAAAAAAATCGATACTCGCTTAAGCTCCTATGAATTGTGCCTATTATTTGTTTATTTTCAATGCTATCTATCGTATCAGTCATTAACCCCACGAGCACGTGGCCGTAGTAAGGTAACTATAGTATTCTGTTGGATTTGAAGCTGTAGCTCTGCACCAAGAAAACAAAATTTACCTCATTCAAGCTCTAGAGAAAGACAGCTAACAAAAATCGTTTGGCCGACGACCGAGAAGTATACATAGCGCAGAGCTATTCGTAAAATAGAACGTATGCTGCCACAAACGAAAGAGAACGAGTTATGGGCGACTGCATCAGTTAAAGCGGTACGAACCGGTTAGGTCAGAGCGTCTGCGTTGATTTCGTGCGAGTGAAAGGGAGTTATGTCGAGCTGCTTGAGCTAAAGCGGTAAAGACTAAGGTTGCATATTTAAGAGTGGAAATTTCCACTGGCGGCCGCTGCAGACAATGAAACTTGAACGAATGGTGATGTCCTAGTGCAGTGAAAAAACTTGCGACGATAAAAAATATTTTTAAGTTAATAAACAGATTGAAGAAAAGTTAGTGTGTCTTACATATTAAAAAAAAATAGATTCATACCATATATTTTTGGTTTTTCATATGATATAACTTTCAATCACATTGACAGTAAGTACTTATTAAGAAAATCAGAAATTAATCTTTGTAAAGTTTTCATAAACCATATATCAAACTTGCCTTGAAAGTACTTGTTTCTGCTATACTAGTAGTTTAGTAAAAATACAACTTTCACCTACTTAAAAAAATAACAATAACTATTAATAAATTGGTATTGTAATTGGTAAATATAAATATCCTCAATCATTAATAATAGTGTAACAAGATGGGTTAATAAATTATACATAATAGGTACTTATGTAGTTACTGTTTCACTTCTCGGTTATTAAACAAAACAAAATGTTTTTATTTTTATTTGATGATTATGAATGTACTTTAGAGTGTTTTCCAGAGAAAAATACGATTAATTAAGAGAATGGCATTTTGAATAATCATTCATTTCATCATCATCATTATATATGCATAAAATATACACCGTGTTTTTTTTAAACTCCGTTAATTCAAAGCTGAAATTAAGTTACTTTCTCAAGAACACTGGTATTCTAATTAACCCCATTTTGGAGATAATCAATACTTCATTTTTAATTGATAAGAATAAGGCCCCTACGAGCGTGTATATTTGCCTTAGGGCCTGCTTACATATTGATTAGTGTTAGTTAGTATTAGTATGAGTTTATACATTTGATTCTAACCGCAAATACTATTTCGGATGATCGTAGACATCGTAGTTCTAAATGACATTAATATGTCATAGTTTTCAATTGTTTGGTGGCGTTAAATATAAAGCCCGTATTACAACAACGCTATATGCACTTAGCCAAATAGTGAATTAGCCATACCCCGAAGTTAAAAAAGTAAAAAAAAACACGGTATATACCTACCTAATATTAGAGATACATACGTTTTAAATTAGGCCCAACACAAAATTAAATCCCATACTAAAAGTCGATAGTCAAATAAATCTTCATCGATATCGATAAACGAACGACCTCCAACTGCCAGCCCTGACTCCCCTATCGCTGGTCGTTGCCGCTTCGCCGCCAATCTTGCTTGCATAATTATTTTTAACGGTCAGGCTACGTGGGCTGCCTAGAACCGCCTTATCGAGGAACGCGTAACTAAATCTATTACTAAACATGAAATACATGAAACTCGTAGGTAACTTTTATGTATATTTGCAAATATTTTATGTTCATGCCATTTTAGTGATATGACTTAAACTTGATTGTTCCCTGAAGGTCAACTTCATGGTAGTTTTAATTTGCATATTTATGTACAATTCAGCCAGAATAGATACAATATAGGTACATGGTGTTAAAAATCAAACCGTTGGTACTCTTTGACAATAGTCCTATAAATTTATTTTCAATAACTTCTTTCTAGCTAAAAATAACTGAGGTCCCTAATTTCGTGGCGTATTCTCTTTGTACTACTGCAGTGAATTTTTATAACACGTGAAACAGTGTCCTTAACTTTGGGAAATAAAAAAGGCAAATAGCCCAATAACAGCTCTATTAGTGTACACTTTGTATTCGCGCTTTAGGATTTTTTTTATTTTTGTTTTTATTTGTAAAAAAAAATCTCTTGCGGGCTTATAGTTGACCCCGAAACGCTCACAAGATAATAACCATGTGTCCCAACCCATACCATTTACTGTCCACGTGTCGGCTGGGTTGTAGCTGTACAGCTGAAAGGGATAAGGTAAAAATTAAATAAAAATGAAATTATATCGCGTTAGACCCATCATAATCACTACGAGTAAATTATTATATGTTAATAGTTACTTTGGCATTGGTGGACCAATTTTTTAATCGTATCCGGTTAGAAATTAGACAAAAAAAGTAGCCAGAGTTGCCATTAATAAACCTTTTCAACAAGGGTTATTAATGGCAACTCTTTTCTTTTTACCTTTCTACTGCTATAATACAATGACAATTACCAAAGTCATTCATGTCATAAAAGGAAAATTACGCGTTAGGTCAGAAATTGTGACAAACATTTGAAGGACGTAAATGTAAAGCCCCAAGTGACGATTTCTTTTGTTCCAACAGATAATGCAGATCGACACTTTTTATTATATAGTACGTAACTGAACGTAAAGCTATTACTCAAACCCGTCAGTGTTTGGGCCATACTGAGCAACTTATGGGACCAACCCCGAAATCGCGAAAAAAAATTGCTGGTATTATGTTGAAATTTCCTATGATAGAGTCAATTTGTTTCGCGATGTCGGGTTGGGCCCATAGTAAATGGGTTTGAGTTATTTGCTTTACTTACGCTGAATTACATACTGTATTGTACATGTACAGTCAGCATCAATAGTGCAACAACGCGCCAAAAGTATCTGTCATGCTCGAATATCTACTTTTCCAGATAAATATATAGTTCTAGAAAAAAATCTTTATCTGATATAATATTATAATTGTTCTGCCTATGTTTAGAGACATACCTCGTTTGCTTTAAGTTATCAGTGAATAGATACTTTTGATACTGACCTACCGAGCCTTGTACTGAGTATTTTCTTAACAACTTCAAGTAAGTAAATAAACTTATAAGTATCAAGCTGATTGGGCCCACTCTGTAAAACTTAAATATTTAAAAAAAATATTATTTTTGGTTACAACATTTCAAAATTCACAATAAGTTAATGATTGAAATCTCCTACTAAGTACTTATTATAAATACAAGTGGCAGAAGACCTCGCTACTAACATATCATTTAAATAAATACATATTTTGTGGGTGAAGATATTAAGTATGAACTTAAACTAAAGTTTACTATACTAGAAATCATAAGAACTTCTTAAGAAGAATAAAAATGTAATTCTTTGTATCACAATTAAATAGTCCCGACAGTGGCTTACTGATTAATAATTTCAAGTATTTTCGATGTAAATAAATTATTCAAGTCACAGTGTGTAAATTAGTAGGTACTTACAGACAGCATAACTGTGATATTGCCATTAGTCATTTCAAATAATGAAGCAAAATTACTACTATTGCGTTCATTCACATGATGTTATAAAATAGGCAGACATTATTTTTACTAGAAAATCACGAGATGGTGCTAGTTTCATCATTCCACACTGCTCACGGGTCGATTAAAGATAAGAAAAGACAAGCATTTGCATTTTACCCTTCTGTCAAAATTATTAAAGACAAACTTTTATATGTATAGAATTGTGGACAGTTAAGTATCTAATAGGTGTGTGGAAAAACTTAGTGGTAACAATCAAACAAAGACTGGGTTTCCAAGAGGAAAATTACATGATATTAACATAAAATGTTTAGAGGTAGGTATTTATAAATTCGGGTTTCGGTACCTATGCTTTATCTTTGTATATATCGGTACCTATATGTAGGTTGCTGGTTGAGTGAGTATTAAAAGTATGGGATCAAATTGCGCGTCAAATTATTCACCAGTATCCCACAGCTTAACAAAAACAGTATGTCTCTATATGTAGAACAATTATTTAGACTGTAACAGGTACTTTTGAACGCACATTCTAGAGCTTTATCTTTATTTGGAGAAGTTAGTCAGGGTAGCAGGTATCAGACAAAGTATCCTTTGGGGCGTTGTTTGATCAGCTAATTTTTTTTATACTTCGTCGGTGGCAAACAGTCTCTGTAGCCTATGGACGCCTGCATCAACTCCAGAGGTGCTCCATGCACACCCTCGTTGAGCTCTAATGAAATCAAATCAAATTAAATATCATTTATTAACAGGCAACTATGGCCCATAGATATATACCATAACTTACAAACTAACATACATACAATACTAACAAAACTAAATTTTATTTCGGCGACATAGATATCTGTTGTGTCACCTGCTCCGCTGTAGGATTCTGCAAATTCCCGCGGAAGCGCCGAAATACCACACCCTTCGGCCAGAAGTCGGCGCTCAAGATGGTTTATACTTATAGGTACAGTAGCGGTCTCGGCGGCACACCCTCCCCTATTCTCCCATCTGTTATCTAAAACTTCTATCTCTCTTTCTTCTTACTTTCTTCCTACTTGGCAGTGTCGCGGCCCCTCAGGCCCCGTCCCTGATCCCACTCACACCACAAGCTGTTACTGGCCCCAGGCGCGGCCAAACAGTATAGCCATGTTAAAAAAAAAAAAAAAATCGGCGGCACACCCACCACGAACGAGCTGAAGTAAAGTAATTATTAATGCTGGCTGTACACTTGCAATGCAATGTCTTTTTTTTTTTTTTTTTTAATATTATAGGACATTATTACACAAATTGCCTAAATCCCACAGTAAGCTCAATAAGGCTTGTATTGAGGGTACTTAGACAACGATATATATAATATATAAATATTTATAAATACTTAAATAAATAGAAAACACCCATGACTCAGGAACAAATATCCATGCTCATCACACGAATAAATGCCCTTACCAGGATTTGAACCCGGGACCGTCGGCTTCGTAGGCAGGGTCACTACCCACTAGGCCAAACCGGTCGTCAAATGTCTATTGTCTATCTTCAGATATTGCCACCATAATCTATCGGCTATTTTAATCCGCCGGACCCTGTTACTTACTTACCAGATTATCAGGATTGTTTAGGGCAATTCGTGGTAGGTCTGATAAATACATATAATACATTCCTGGTCATTACGGCACAAGTTTTATCGGCTAGACAATCAGAGATTCGGAAATATTTTGTACCTAACTGAAAAATAAACTCGTGAAATGTGCACGTGTGTAAATGCCCCAAACACGTGATATTGACACTTACAATGCTTACCGGCCGACATAACGCTGTGATTGCTAATGTAAATAATTATGTCTGCAAGTCTGCTTACTTTACTAAAAGCGCTAATTGACACCAGACGCTAATGCTATCAATCAGATCATATGTAATGTAAATAAATGATTTTTAGTTTTTAAGTTTACATTAATTGTATGTATGTTAGACTGTAAGGTATGTATGTAGGGGCCTTTGTTGCCTAAAAAGAAATAATTTTGATTTAGATTTTTTTTTTAATTTAAATCCCATGTTGGTGGCCTAGTGGTAAGAGCGTACGACTTGCAATCCGGAGGTCACGCGTTCAAACCCCAGCTCGTACCAATGAGTTTTTCCGAACTTATGTACGAAATATCATTTGATATTTACCAGTCGCTTTTCGGTGAAAGAAAACATCCTGAGGAAACCGGACTAAACCCAACAAGTCCTAGTTTACCCTCTGGGTTGGAAGGTCAGATGGCAGTCGCTTTCGTAATAACTAGTGTCTACGCCAAATCTTGGCATTAGTTGTCAAGCGGACCTCAGGCTCCCATGAGCCGTGCTGGGACAACGCGAGGGAGAAGATAAAATCTAGCATGACTCAGCCACGTAATACATGAAGCTCACACGATCAAAAGGTTTGATTACTGCACACTATGTTCACTGATCAGGATCACCAGCATTTTTATGGGCTCTAAACACAATTTTTTCATGCGTACAATTACCCTAAAATATTACCCCGTATCTCAGCGTTGATGTTACTTAACTTATAACCTTTTCCCAGAAAAACTAATAATTTATTAATGCCGACGCCGCGTGCCGCACCTGCGGCTGTACCTAATCAAAGTTACCCAGTCCATCGTACCTATTTTATTAATTAAAAGTTAGCATATGCAGGCAAAATCCTTGGTAATTAGAGCTCTAAATACTTTAGCTATGCGAAATAGGCTATCACACCCATATTTATATGTAACACACTTAGGTATAAGATGAGATAAATATGACGTTTAATATTGCTTATTATGTAACTTTTTGTCCATTAATAAGGCGTAACTGTCTACGGCATCTCTATATGCAATTCAAAACGCTCTTACTACTGTCTACCGATAAATATCTCAATCTCATTCCTGAGAACTTCTGGAATACTTGGTTATGGCTATGGGAAGAGTACTCCATCGCAACGTATGCAGGTTTGCGTTAGGTAAGGGTCTGGCCTTGGATTATGCTACGAGCGTCACTCTACACTCAATGCGATTGCATTTGCACATTGTGTTTGCGTCGTGTTAACTTGTGTTGTAGAAGTTTACGATAAGTAAATATGAAAACGCACGATTGACGGTAGGTTGTGATTTGATCTTATCCTTCATTTTGAACATTTTACTAATCTTACATAGTTTCAAGAGTAAATGTAGAGGAGCATGTGTGCAAATACTCTTAGACCTTACTTTTCTGGCCACGTGCCACATGACATTTGTGTATTTTTTTCCTACATCCAAAGTTTGATAAATAAAATACTACGAACAAGTTATTACGAATATCATATATTAATAACATAAAACTATTCAGACCATAACAATTTAAATTACAAATAATAATATGATTATTTTGTAAAGCAAAATATAAAGTTCTTATCACTTGTACCAGCTCTTGGCGCCGCTTGCTGCTGTGGCCTTGTCTGACCTTGGCCTAAACCTTAAGGGGTCTGCATTGTGTCAGTGTTACACAAACAGACGTAAAATGTTATAATATTAATAAAACTGGCGCCGAGACACGTACACGTGTTATAAAATAAAGGCGGCTGTTTAAAAAAAAGAGTGCGGTGAATCAAATTTAAAAAACCTATCAGAGGCTGTAGCACCGTCACGTTTTTATCACGTGTCACTATGCTTGTCACCTTCTACCAAGTATGTAAGTGCGAAAGTGACAAGTGATAAAAATGTGACCGTGCTACAGCCGCTGGTTGGGTTACGTTTTAACCGACTTCAATATTTCAAAAGGAGGATATTATCGATTCGGTTATATTTTTGTCATTACTGAACCGATTTGGAAATCTTTTTTTTTAATTTAAAATGTGAGTATGCTTCAAGATCCCATTTTCGTCAAAATCCAGTCCTAATGATGGGATCCATGAGGAATCGAGAAAACTCCTCAAATACTTACTTTGTTGGCATTGGCATGCATTGTACATATATTTGAGTATTTTTATCAATAAATCAATAATTTGCAATAAAACAGGTTCTTCGGTGAAACTGAAACGAAACTACTAATGAAACACTACGGACTACGGTAATGATGCACTACGGTCGTAAATTATTTTAATGGCATTTGAAACTGTTTTGCGAAGTCGGTTTTATTCTGCTATAAAGATTATTTTGAAGCCCGCTGCAGAGAAATGAAAGGTCTCTGCAGCGGGCTTCAAAATAATCTTTATAGCAAAGCAAATGAAGTAATGACACTTTTACTGAAATAACACCTGACAGACTAACATATATATAAATATGCATTTTTAAATTTTAAAACGAAACACTACTTAGGCGACAAAACGGCGAGGCTCCGTTCAATCGTAGCGTAGTCATCCCTCTCTATCACTCTTCCTTATTAGTACGACAGTGACAGTTGCGTTTCGTTCCCTATGGAGAGTAAACGAATGGCACGTTGGCTAAGATATACTTAATACTTTTACTCTAATAACATTATTTATTCAATTTCTTTTACTTATGTCGGATTATTTTCTGACCGTGACGGTTTTATGCTTATTTTGACACGACCTTGAAGATCGCTCACTCTGATTGGGCCATGCGAAGTGAAATGAACATCACCGAGACGATTCTCAAGGTCGGTTCAAAACCAGTTCAAAATTGTAACAAGTTTTTAAATTCGAATCGGGCTCTAGGTCTTTATATTCACGTTGTCAACACTAATGGTTTCTGAGAGGTTGTTTACGAAGCAGAACCTTCCAAAAGGTGACCTTACTTATCTCCTAATTGGAGGTAGCTACTTACAATGATCTCTACATACTTACAATGATGTTATAGGCATGTCTGATGACGACAATGAATGTCGTTAAAAACAGAAATCGTAGAAAAGGAGATAAGTATTCAAGTGATTAGAGGCTACAGCCTTTGTTAAATCGGAATACAATTGTGAGGCTTCGCATCGTAAGCATCTATCGCCCTTATTACCCTTTTTGCGCACATGTGACACAAGTTGTCAATTCTGTCCTGACCTAACCTTACCATGCCCATGCCTAACAATATAAGTCAGGAACGGATTTAAAGTTGATTAAACACGTTTTAAATGGAATAGCAAATGATTTTCCTCATAGGAATGTGGCATGCCAGAAATACTGCTTCGTACTGGATATAATAGTCTGCAGTTTCCTTGTTGGCGCATATCATTTCCATATGTTATTCTATTTCCATCTTAGTGTAATTATTTCCATAGTTTTACATTAAATTGCTAGGGTTGTCAATCAAAGCATTTAGTAAATTCAAGGTCACGTTGCCCTATATTATTATTATTATTAATATAAGCGAAACGGGACCTCTAGATTTGACTCTGCAGATTAAATGTACCAATTATTTTGTCTAGCCATATAGTACATATGGTTTTGAATATTAGCGTATTTGTACCTTTCTTTTACTCTCTCCAAGACAAAATTACTCCTAGAATTAAATTATCAAATACAATATTAAGCTGATATAACTTTTTACTATGGGGCCAACCCCAAAATTAGTCAGCTGTTTCTTACATTTCGGCGATTTATATCGTTTTTTATTTCTACCCTGTATAGGTAGTTCATGCACACATTTTGTCCTACTCATCTCAACTACATGTATCATACCATGAAATAGGTATGTCACCTATCTTCCGCCTTCCGGCATTTCGCAGCTCGCTTTGGACTACTGAAATATATGAAGTGTATGAAGACTTCTCTCTTCAATTGTGATTTTAGCTGTCTCTGTATGTATTGTGAATGGGTGCATATTTTTGTGCCATTATCATACCTATTACTTTGTGACTTTTTCAAAATGTTAATTTTTCTATCTCTATTTGTAGGTAGTTTCTGTATTGTGGAATAACATTAATTTAGAAGCTGAAGTTACCCAATGCTTTTTAATAGTACATTACGGTACAAGTGCCAAAAACAGGAAATTCGCAACTAGTGGCGATAAATTAAAACACGACCTAAGGGAGTGTTTAAATCGACACGAGTTGCAAATTACGTATTCGCACATGTATCGCACGTGCGGTAAAGTAGTACCATCATTGGCTTTTAACATCAATCAAATGAAAACAGCGTCCATAACATTTGCGGCACTTACGTAAATGACTAGTAAGTCCAATTGGAGACCGAATTTTTTTTTGTATTTTGTCACAGCCCTACTAAAGTTACATACGATACGAAAGCTATTAATTTAGTAGAGTGATACTTTTTATTGGTCATCATTTAGTGTGACTGTATCATTTATAAGCATCGGTTGCGATGACGTACGGTCATGAAACTTGTTTTCGTCCCGTATTACATAATGATCGGGAAGACGCAATTCACATGAGTCTGTTAATAGATCAACTAAAGTGATCGTTAAATAATGAGCTTGATAAACAACTAAAATTAAACTTGTAAGACTTCAATGGTAATGGAACGTTGTTTTTTTTGAAAAAAACTATTTTATATAGTTTACTACTTTGTCGAAGTGATTGATATTAAGTACCTAAGTATTTGATATACAGGGTGTTTATTTAGTCACCAGAATATATAAGTCATACTGAGCAACTTTTCCTATGGGACCAACCACGAAATCGCGAAAATAAATTGGCTGTTTCATTTTGGCTGCCTGACCTTGACATTTTCTATGGGAGAGTATTTTTTTTGCGATATATAATAGTCAGTATATGTATATTATACGTATGTATACTATCACTGAGTCACAGTTACACTGTGACCCGAGCGAAGCCGCGGAAGGACAGACAGACAGGCATGGCGAAACCGTAAGGGTTTCTAGATGTTTACAGTATCCTAAAAATACATATCTTGTTTCGTAAACGTTTGCCGCTTACCCCTTTCGCACATTTGAATTTGAAAATATGCGAAAGGGGCAAGTGCCGCAAACGACGGATTATAGTTCTATAAATCAATCCCAATTTTAAAAACAAAATCTAGTAATTATGTGAAGAGTGCAAAAGAAGAAACGAACAAATAGATCGGTATTATATGCACAGGTGTGTGACTAATTTCACGTCATAACTATTTATGACACAGAAGACTTATTTAGCAAAAGAATTAAGGCAGTAGACGGGTGTGCTTGTTCCTTGTGAACCACCTGTCAGTGACTCACACAAATGAAGGCAGCGCTTCTTTGCATTATTCGACCTGGCGGCTTTCTCTTATGTGCTATTGTTAAGAAAAATAATTGTGTGTACATACCTACTTCAGTGACGGAACATATATTATATAAACGGAGTTTTTAGACATTTTGGATTTCGCAAGACGGTCCATATGACTGGTCTGACACATTTCACTGAAAATTATACCTTCTCCATAATTTCCCGCTATGGCTAAAATAAAATTTAATACAAGATTTAATCCTTAACGTGTACTAAAGTTACGATGCCGCTAATAATCGTTTGTCCCTTTCCATCATACCAATACCTCGGAAAGGGACAAACGATTATTAGCGGCATCGTAACTTTAGTACACGTTTATGAATAAGGGGTTTAGTATTTATAGGCAATTATTCTGTAAAGATAAAAGATATCAAAAAACGTTTCATTAATATCGAAAGTACGTTTTATTTTACGAGATTTGCGCGCATGTAAACACTTAACGAAACTTAAGTACCTGTACTGAACAACTGTTGTACTGTACTATAGGACAACATTAAAAGTCGCAAAAATGGCTAATCTCTTTATAAAAAATATCCATGTCTGATCTGCCAGAATGTATGAACCAGTCAAATTGTTTCCCTATTCCGGAATTGGTTCAATAGTGAAACTTGATAATAAAGTGCTTGAGAAAAGCACTTTGTACAATATTTTTTATAAACACCCCAAAGAAATGCTTAGGGTTGGACCAAGCACACTCGGTAAAGACTTTGCAAGTCAAAGTGTGGAAGTGTCTCCACAAACGTCAATTTCTATAAAAATATGAGATTTATTGGACTCTCTCTGACTTCCTGCCTCGCATAGCTAAACTGTGGAATGAACAATCCGCCGTATTTCCGGACCGATACGACCTTTAAGAGCAATTCCTAGCTGAGCAACTTTTCAAATCTCGAATTTTTGTAGCTATGTTTCTGTCGCGCTGCGGTGGGCGGGAGCCGGAGCTATCTAAGTGTGAGTGCGCGCACACAGACGCGAGACTCGTGCGCTCGCTCATTGCGCGCCGTTCCGTTGACATCGTCCGCGAGCCAGACGGAATTTATTCTGCGCTGCCCGTCGCAAATTGTTTTTGTTGTTACCACGTAATATTGTTTTTAATTTTTATATTATACTGTATCTATTACACCCTAATACCAAACACCCTATCACCTGTACTAAATGTATTTTACACCTATGATGACGAAATAATAAATGATTGATTGATTGATTGATATTAATTACCATATAGGTAAAAACTGCAAAAAAGAATGATGTCTCAGCTTCGGTTGTCGTCGTACAGTCAAGTGCAAAAATATGTATCGAAAGAATCGTCTCATAAATATGGTACTACGCTCTTATTACACTGGAATAAGATGCTATGGGACATATTTTTGAGTAAGATGTGTACACCCATATTTTTACACTTGACTGTACCTATCCGTATCAGTAAGTTGGGAGTGATCATGGTGTGTTGTGAAATTTTGTAAGTAGGTATAAATATACCTATGGTTAAACAACAATCTATTTAACTTGTAGTACGATGGGGCTAAACTTGGGCCGCCTTATTGAAGAACGTATCGCAATGACAATCTGGGTAAAGTATGTTGGGATAATGCCGGACAATTTTGGGACCAATTGAGAGACCTCGTGAAAAAATGTTTTTTCGAGATCTCAACACGTGACAGATTCTTGAAGTACGGAGCGAATCGTTAAATAATAACCGTAGATTCGACCTGAATTTTGGTAATCTTCAATATAGAACGGTTTTAGTTTTGTACCTGTGTAAAGATGAGATACTTTTTTTTAGGGTAACGAGTGTTTTGCCATCAAGGGAGAACATTGGATGGTGAAAAAAACTTGCTTCTAATGGAAAGAGAATAAGGTATCACAAAGAAATAGGTCCGGTGTCTACCCTTTTGTATCCGATCTTAACACGGATACAAAAATTGATAAAATTGTGGCTCTCAAACTTTGATACCTATGTCATAAGGCAATTTGATAAGTAAACAATGTGCTAAGAAACCTCTTATTGTAAGGTTTACCCGAAGAAATAAAAAAAACCACTAAAATAATAGATACGTTGCGTAGTTTTGACAATTTAAGATTTCGTGAACTGTACAGGTTTAGGGAAAGTGTAAATGTGTTGTTTATTGAATGGAATGTACTGGAAGATATGAAGTACTTAAGTAGGAGGGACAAAAATCAAAATAAAAAATAATCGTGCCCATATATATATATATATATATATATATATATATATATATATATATAGTTGATATACAATCATTTTTTTTTGATAAAATGTAAGGATCGTATGTAAAGAGTAAAGTAAATATATAGGAAAAGAGAGCCCTCTTAAAGCATTTTAAGGAAACGAATTTCGAAGCCCTATCTCTATTTTTTATCCGAAACTAGCAATGTATGTATGCGTGCACATCTACATATGTATCCGTATGTGTAGGAACTTTATTGAGAAAAATTGCTCATTTGCTATCTATTTTACTCGATTTTGTTATAAATTTCAACATGTGTCATCATCCCTATACAATATAAATACTCTTTATTGCACACCTCAATAAAAGAAAACAATACAAAAGAAAACATACACATAAGCACAGGTAAACAACATGCGGTATTATCGCTAAAAGGCAACCTTTGGGTTGCGGAAATTAAAAAAATTACATTGTTAGTAACCGTCGCGCTGGTAGTGGTACTGGATAAAAATAATGGTACGAAAGTGTGATCAAGAAAACAATAAATGTGATAATTAAGGTCAGTAGGTAAATTGAAGAAAATTTAAAGTTTGATAATCACTGCTGTTTTTTAAATAGGTAAAGATCTGATTGTTTCTGGTCCGATCTTTACCTGGAAGGGTCAAGATCGGATATCGGTCTACAGCAGTCCTAGGTCTGTTAACACAATTACAAAAACAAACACAGTTTCATCACAATACGCAAAAAAAATTACAGAGCGAAGATCGGATAGAAGGAAGAATTCGCGAAATTTACCTTGCTCTCTGTGATTGCACATAGCACAAGCCCGACTCCCTGAGCGACGCGGGGACACTGACAGTCGAGGCGCAATGAAATGGCGTCTTACACAATGTTGCCAACATTAAAAAATAAAGCCAAATTAGGGGGAAATGAATGTTCTACGTTCTTCACCCGCATCCGGTATTTACCCAACATACCTTAATCGTTGAACCGCCGCATTTCAAAATGGCCCTTATTTTGATATCGGCTAGCCGTAATGTAATACGGCGGATTATACAATACGACTGCGATACTTATATATAAATCCCCTCGTCAATGTAATTTCATTAAATTTGCTATCTACTGGCAAACATCAAAGTAGTTATCTTTTACTTGTGACGCACAAGTGCGAGCAATGTAAAATACTATATTTCTAAATTGCCTACTACGTAATAAAAGAAAATGTGATTATTAAATTATAATACGAAAGGTGGTAATATCGCAAAATGCTGTCGTTTTATTTATAATAATGAAATAATTAGACCAGTTCTGTTCCGAAAGTACCGGGAAATCCCGGTTCTTTAAAACAGTACCGGTTCTGCAATCCCTAATAAGGATGTTATGCCCATCACTATTCCTTCTGTGTACGTATATTTAGAAACTGTCTCCGCCTCCAATTCGTGCGATAAGGACAACTGCAGCTCGGACCGAAATTCACTCGCAAAAAACTCAAAAATCGAGGTTTCGCTCTCGACTGTTTCCTCCTCCAAAACGCAACTAATCATTATGAAATTTTGGAAATTGCAAGAGGAAGAAATAATCTATGCCGCTATGTTTTGATTTTTTGGATATTTTTTGTCATATTTGTATACTGTGCCTTTTTTTACAGCCAATTCAATTTAGCCGTTTTTGCGATTTTCGAGGCGCTGTATCTTTTTTCAAAATAAAATAATCCAAAAAAGCAAAACATAGCGGCACAGATATTGATGATATTGATCTTATTTGAAAAAATCATTGCTCTAGGTTAAAAATCCAGGGAGGAATCAGTCGAGAGCGTTTGTATGGAAAAATCGCAACTAGGAATTCCTCTTAAGAAACCATGTCCATGAGCGACAGTAATTGCTTACCATCAGGCGATTCTTCTCGTCTTTTTCCTTCTATATCATAAAAAAATTGTCAATGTCGAAGCAGACGATAAACGGACTCCATATACTCGCTTATATTCGACAAGCGATTGTAATAGAACCCTTGGTCTGCTGACTACCCGAATCGCGTGCGCCGGTCACGGGGTCGCTGACCGCAGCTTTCTATTCCGCGTCTACCTTCGCGTCTATTATGATCTCCGCGTTGTTAGATCATTTACCGATGTGCTGATTTTTGGTGCAAATGTTTGTGTTACAGCGGCGCAGTTAGTTTAATTTGAAATATTTATTAACAAAACAGTCATATTCTTGTCTGTTTTTAAAGAAACTAAGCTTCACCCGCAACTTTGTCCGCTTAGATGCTGTTAACTCCGTTTTTAAACCCTTTGAAATTGAATTTATAAACTGGTCAATTGCATTCATGCATTCATACAATACAAAAAGACATGAAAGCAACCTTTTGCGTTCTTCCTCGCGGCATCTCCATCTTCGCGGCATTTACGCCGTTTTAAGAGGAAACTACAGTTAAGCCCCTTCTCAGATTTAAGAATTTTAGGTAAAAATCTCCGTCACGCTGACGGGACGGCTCCTAAAATTAGTGCGATAAGGATAACTGCAGTTTAGGCGAAAGATTCTGCGTAAAAATCTCAGAAATCGAGGTTTCGTTCTCGACGTTTTCCTTCTCCAAAACTTAACCAATCGTAAAGAAATTTTGGGAACGGATGAAGAAAGAAATTATCTGTGTTTGGTCGTTTCATTGTTGCGTTTTTTGTTGCTGATTTTTATGGTAAGGATTTTTAAGCGTCTTGCGAATTTATTTGAACGTTTTAGCACTTTTAAAGTAACCCAATAGTTCCTATAAAAACAAAAATATAAAAAAAGCAAAACGTACAGACACAGGTACTGGTAATATTGCACTCAATAAAAAAAAAACATCTAGGGCCAAAATCCAGAGAGGAAAATGTAGTATTTGTATGGAAAAATGAAAACTAATGTTTCGTCTTAATAAGAAGATATTTTTTTTTTGATAAAACTCATTAAGTACTTAATCGGGTTCAACCGATCATATTCAACATAATTTTCGGGGAAAGTATTTATTTCGTTTTCTGTATTTTGTAACAGCTGACAAAATACACCTACGTTCCAAATATCATTAAAATTATATCTTATGGTTTCCGAGTAAAATGGCTGTGATTTATGATTATAACATACAGACAGATGGTCAGGCAGACAGACGGAAATGACGAAACTGTAAGGGTTCTGTTTTTGCCATTTTAGCTACTGAACGCTAAAAACACATTTCTTAGTGGAAAATTGATATTAATTAATACTAGGTACCTACTCAGAATGACATATTCTCTCAGGGTCACACACATTTTATTGTAGGTATGTTTAATTCGACTCGTTCACGTCTTTCCTGTAGACATTGAAAGTTAAAATAAAAAGCTAATATTTTAACTGCGCCCCAGACGGGATACATTTTTTCAGTCTTTGCCTGAAATAAAAATAGCATGGTAAGTATACGTATACTTACCCGGGTACGTACCCGGGTCGCTAACTTTCATGTTGTGCCCACAGAGTGACCTTTTTCTGAAACGAGTTTGACCCTCATACGGGTCCTAAAATATCATAAACACTATCTTCTTACATTAATTGTAAAATATTGTTGAAGGGCACTTTGTAAGCGACACCGTTATTGATCTATCATCAACCAGCGGGATCCATTAAAAGTAGACAAAAGCGGCCAGCCCAGCCCAAACTCCATTATACGACGACAAGAACAACAATGGGATATTAAGTAGTTCTATAGCTACCGAAACACACTTCAATGTAACCTAAGTTATAAAGTGCCCTTCGATTATGTAACGCTGTAAACTTACTGTGACAAACACAAACTGACAGGCCTAATATTCGAGTTTTAGTTATTTAATCTCAGTATCAAACTCAAAAGTGAGTTCTTGGTTAAGGTTGGCATTATGCGCAATTCAACAGGTCCTCTAAAGGAAATTGGAACTATTTGGGACCATCTCATATATTGAATTTATGTCAGATCCATGTCCGATCAGTATCACATCCAACTTTTATATAAAAAAGATTACCTTGTCAACAATTTAGTTTCGCCGAAAATGGCAGATTGGAATTAACAAACATTTAATCATATGATACATAAAAAGTGCATTCAAAATACAACTATCTAAAATACACACACACATATTGTTGTTGTATATATTGTTGGAATTGGCCTGTGACGTTCGATAACGGAGCCCGATTCAGACAACAGAACTTGTATGGGCTAGAGCTGGTTTTGACACGACATCGACGACTTTCACTTCACTTCGCATGCACCAATCAGCGTGAGCGATTTTTCAAGGTCGTATCAGAAGAAGATCAAAACCGTAAAAAGTTGTTAAAATCTGAATCGGGCTGAATTGTGAGAGCAAATTTCATGAGGTATATTATATTCTGATAGTAATTTATTGTTTCTTTAACCAGAAAATGACACTGTTCGAAAGCAGACCGATCATATCCATAACCGTTTTACAACAAGATATGAGTATTTGAATAGACGTCCCTCCATGTCCATTAGCCGACGGGTTATATAAGTCAGCATTTCCCAAACTATGGGTCCCAACTCATTGATGAGTCGCGAGCGAGTAATTAGTGTGCCCTGAAACTACCATGGAATCTGAGCGTCAGCAATATTTTCCCCCTTTTTAGGACAGAAATTGTAAACTATGTTGGCTCAAATTTTCATATATCAGTCAGTTTTACAAAAATCTATATCGCTGTCCCCTGGTTATATTATATTCGGACTAGCATAAAAATATACTTATACTCTGCCACCGACGGCAAGAGACCTGATGGCTGCACTCTTGTGCCTTGGAGCCTTGGCCGCCCTTTTGCGTGGGACGCTACCTGCGTCGATACGCTAGCCCCGTCCCACGTTAAAGGATCGGCTCGGAAGCCCGGGACTGCCGCGGACCAGGCCCAGACACTAAAGCGCCGCAAATATGCGTTCCTAACGGATCAATACGAATTTGCGGCGCTTGCCATAAAAACACTGGGCCCATGGTCGAGCGACACAAAGCAATTTATGAAGGAAGTGTCGGTCCGACTAATAGGTGTCTCGGGCGACCACAGGGCGGGCTCCTTCTTTGCCCAAAGATTGAGCCTGGCGGTGCAAAGGGGCAATGCTGCTAGCATCCTAGGGAGTATTCCAGAAGCGGGTAGCTTTGGGGAGGTGTTTTATATTTAATTTTTATAAATATATATAAGTGTAATATAAACATATTTTCTTAGTTTCATGTTAACATGTAAACATTCTTATAATTAAAGACAACTCTTTCAAGTAAAAAAATATAATAAATAATTACTTATAAATAATTTATTTCTCTTTTAATAATTTTAATGAATATCAATATCTCAGCCGAGTGACTGCGTTCTCTTAGACCATGGGGTTTAAAATAGTATTTTATACAATCGTGATATAATAGAGAGCTTTTCAGTCGAGTACCGTGTTTTGGCAACGAAGCTTGCTGAGTTGCCAAAGTGAGGTACGAGATTGAAAAGCTTGATTATATCACTATTGTATACAATACTTTTTCTATGAGTCAATAAAAAAATACTTTAAACTAATAAAATCATACAGGTAAACAAGCCAAAAGTACACAGCTATTTAAGATACGCGAGCAGCTACGCGCCCCGGTCGCCGCGACCCGGCGGGGTGGTCAGCGACTCCTCGTAACTCATAAGGCCCTGGTGCCCCTGGTACTTGCACTGCGCTAAATTCAATTTTTAGACAGTATTTTCTCGATTTTGGCCACCGTTGCCTATGGAGACTAACAAGCAATGGTAAGCGGTTTTCGTAGTCTATGGATGTTGCTATATTAAGGGTGTCACATGTGCGTTTATGACTTATAAGCAATTGTTTCTACTATACAATCTGAAATAAATAATTAATTTGAGCTATCGTTTTGTTTCGTCCTCTTGAGCTGTGATTGGTCCATTTCATTACAGTCGACTAAACCGTTTCGAAATTCATATTATAGTTGAGTTGGGAGCCCATATATGAAAAGTACCCAATAACAGTTTGGTATACGAAATCTTAATGTTGAATTAATTTATTTATATACATTACAATCGACGAGTAGAAAAATAATAATTGCAAACGCGTGAAAGAACAGCGGTGTTAAAAAAATCAAGGCTACGCTAAACCTTTAACTATTTTATTTTTGGATCTATTAGACATCCCAAGTATTTTCTTTGTTTCAACTGAAGGTAGGTGCTATTTAAAAATATACAAATGACATACTCGTTTAGTCATTAAAACATCTATTTTAGTACCTACTAGAATAAGGGATGGCCATAGATAGTATTAGGATCCTTTAGATGTGCCATACCACGTGCGCCCTTGAGGGACACAACATATGAAATGCGACAAAGTCAAAAACACGATTTAACATTCCTGACAATGACAACATACCAAAAACAACCTATGTAATTTGGTCGGGTTATTTATTACCTACCATAAACCTTACTAAATTTACGGTGGGGAATAAAAAAAGTGAGACTGTGACAAGGACAAACAATAATAACGCTTTTTCTGCTACTCCTACTGAAATATATATAAGACTATCCCGTTCTGCCAGTTCCCCCCACCAATCTAGTACTTATAGATTTATGGGGATGGCTGTATCTTTAGCCTCTTAGAGTTTCCATATCGTTATTATTTTTGTCACTATTGAATGTCTTCTCGGCGATATTAATTCTACATACACATTCATAATAAGTTTTTAAATTCCTTCGTATCTGTACAAAAAGAATAAATTGATGAATCATGAAGCTTTTAACTCCCCATATTTGGCAAACATCATCGATTCTACGAGAAAATTCGATGCTCATTCATGTTGGACTATTCAAAATAAAAAGCGTGTTCTTGAAAAGGGTCTCCTTAGTACGCGCAAAAAGGCCCTCTTTTGTTAGCAATCAGGTGGTTTAGGAAGGGTTAGCTGTATTTTACTATTGAAATAGTTAGGGTTCCGTACCCAAAGGGTAAAACGGGACCCTATTACTAAGACTCCGCTGTCCGTCCGTCCGTCCGTCCGTTCGTCTGTCACCAGGCTGTATCTCATGAACCGTGATAGCTAAGACAGTTGAAATTTTCACAGATGATTTATTTCTCTTTTTATACTACGTCGGTGGCAAACAAGCATACGGCCCGCCTGATTGTAAGCAGTTTCCGTAGCCTATGTACACCTGCAACTCCATAGGAGCCGCTCTAACCGCCGCTATAACAACAAATACTAAAAAGTACGGAACCCTCGGTGGGCGAGTCCGACTCGCACTTGTCCGGTTTTTTTTTTCTGTTTTGGTTTCTGTGTAATGGGTTTAGAGTTCCGCGCCACGCTGGCGCGCTCTCGGCGCCGCCGGGTCGTCAAAAATGTCACGCCGATCCCAAACTTTCAAACTTAATTTGAAAATTTCAATGTTCGGTGCGGCGCGAAAAGCGCTCGCTTTGTCGACCTAGGCCATCGATGTTGTACGAAAATCTATTTCCGGCGCGCCTTTCTCGCGGGAGCAACGTAGTATCTCGCAGCCTATTATTGCAAACATAAAATAGTACATTTCGATGCTAGTGCGGAAAGTATGTCATTACTTCACGAGTACCGAGATATCTTGACATTGTGACAAGACACGGGACGAGTGAAGAATGACATTTCCGCACGTGTATCGAACGACGTTTTTTAATAGTTGCGAAAAAATAAGAAAAACAACAAGTACTTTTTTATGCATGTTCTATAAGACAGAAACAATTGTAAATATAAAATATTATACTATTATTACCTAAGTATCATTATTTACGATTATTTGTGTATCGTATATTTAAATTGTATAAAAACAATATCGAATGTTGCCTTTGGAAACTTAAATATTCTTGCAGTAAGAAAAACGCCTCTGCTTTGACAGCTATTCCGTTCCATTCAGACAACTTATTAAGAACGGCTTTCAATATTCAATATTAAAAAATAAACGTGTTATAATGATGAAGAGGTAAGTAATAAAATATGAAATATGCTTAAGTATATTTATTATTTTTACATTAACAGTAGATTTTTATGTTGATTATGACTTTTAAAGGAAACTAACATTAACACTCATCAATAAGTAGTCATGAATTGGAACAAGTGGAAAAGTAAAAAGCACTAGTTCGCGAAATGCAACTTTCCGCACGCTAAACAGCTACGTAAAGTAGCATTTTTTGAGCAACTGTATTAAAAACAATATTTCCACGATATTTTGAGAAAATACAATATTTTTTTATTTATCTAAAACCACGACCTTCACGCCGGCGGTGCCACGCCGCGCCGGGTATGAATGAATATGAACGCCAGCGCGCCGCCGCCGGTGTTTTGAGCTACGGCGCGGACCTCTAAATGGGCTTAGTCTAACATAACGATTGCGCTCTACCCAAAAGACCACTGAAAATAACACTAAAACTGGTGATATCTACGGTGGTAAGTTTTCCTTCAGAAAAGTTTGTTTACAGTTTATTTGAAGGCCCAGTAGATCCGTGTTCTTCTTTCACTCTTACTGAGCGTAAGCGTGATAACAGAATAAATAATAGTACTACCGCACAGAAATGACACTTGCTACGAAATCGAAGTTTGACAGTGATTCAGGGACGAATCATGTTGTCCTTTTCTAATGTATGGCACTATCCCTTTCGCCTAATTACGGTTGTCAAGTTTCAGTGCTGCCAACGTCAAGCAACGCCACAAACTATAATAAAAAGAATAATATAATATAGTCTGTCAGGCAATTTCCGTCAGTAGCAAAAAGAGGTAAATTAAAAAAAAAATTGACACGAAAGTTTATCGTCCCATAGAAAATTATAATCTACTGAGTAAGTTGTTTGACATACTATAATATTTGCTTAAGTCATTATATTGTTTTAGTCTTATCTGTGATAGTGACGCAAAGAACGTAAAGTTTTGCCAACCCTAATAATTGCTCGTGGCAACGCTGAGCCTAACGGAGCCGAGAGCACCCGAAAGGTCCAGTGTCACCCCACTAATGAGAGCGATATGGATGTCGGTGCTCGGGACTGAGGATATCATGTTTTTGAATTCATATTTTTTTAGTGTTTTAATAATAATAAAAGTAGTCACTGAATAATTTAGAAGCTCATTTTTAGAAATAATGTTCTCATTTTTAGAAATAATGTTCTCATTTTTAGTTTTTGTGGTAAATTTTAAGTGCATTTAAGACCTAGCGAATTTTCTATCGAGCGTAAATCTAAATGTCAAGATCGAATCGCTGATGTGGGATATAGACAGGCCTCAAGATTGCTAATTACATTTTTGACAATTACATCCTGTATTGTGATCTAAAAAAGCGCTATGACTTTTCAAAAACTCAATATCCCTAGTGTAAATAAATTCGATTTCCAAACGTGACGTACGCGTTTGCGTTTAGTCTCATTTTGTATTGGATTTCAAAAGAGCGCGCCAAGCGGGACGTTTTGGAACCTCAAAATCCTACCTATACAAAATGAGACTTAACGCAAACGCGTTCGTCACGTTATGATTTCGATCAAAGTTACACTAGGGGTACATAATCTTGTTTATTTTCGAAATAATAATTAATAAATAAATCATCCTTCCTTGCTTTTCACTAATATGTTTTTAAACACAGTATCTTCTTTTGTTCGTTTCCGAGCTCTGCTGTTTCCTGCAGCTTAGCCATGCACACAAGTTTTGAGACACTCTGCACCTACGGTTTTATGCTAAACTCTGCTCTTGGTCTTTGCGTAAGCCTAAAAATTATTTAAATTTGGTATCGACATAAAGAAAAAAAGACAGGATAACAACAAATAATAATAATTGATCAATATTGTTACTGACTTACGAAAAAAATACATTGTAAATAAAATGTGGTAGTACAGGATCCGCGGAGTGCGAGTTCTACTTGAACTTGGCCGGTTCCGCGTGCCGAAATTGCATGGTCAGGGTCGGAGCGCGGGGCCCCCCTTAGGCGCGGGGCCCTTAGCATATGCTTTTTCTGCTGTTCGGTTAATCCGCCACTGAGGGGTACCGTTCTCTGAGCTTACTACACCTTAAATGAAAATACAGTATTTAATAAAGTTAAGTAAAGTTAGCGACAAGAACGCAATTCAATGCTAGACGGTCTGATGTAGGTAGTGTAACTTTTAGATTACTATATCTGTCGCAGGATGTCTAGAAACACCGATAACCTTGAGTCCCTTGTATACCTACCCTACTCTGGACTCTGGGCACGTAGGTTCCTATTTGCTAGAACGCAGTAAATTATCTAATCCAGTCATCACTACAGACACTTGTGATTTGTAATCAATCTTGATACGAAGGAATCCTTAGAAGTTATAATCGGCTTATACATTGTAAAGATAACACTATCAAATAAGATACCTAATTAATGAAAAATGCTTTGAAAGTTATAGGATTCGCCACCTATCTTCCCATATTGCCTTTAGGCTGCATACCCGGCTATTTATAATTATCCCTCTCCCATCAGCGAGTCACTCCCCACAAAATGATGGTGGTCCAGAGCAGGCATGTCCTGTCCCTAGTTGGGAGTGGCGTCTCTTGTCTTGTTGACCTACAATAATAAAATTGCACAACGAAGATGCCGCAGTCTTGTGTCCCCACAAATATGTGTGATATAGATATGTTCGGTTACGGCCAAAAAACTATCGAGCATTTCGGCCGCGCCAAAATTGTATTTTCGGTAGTGTACTACCGAAGTTACGGGTTTGGTTTCGGCAGGTTTCGATTTAAAGATCATGTTTCGGTCGATGGGTTGGATTCGGCCATAACAAGAGCAAAGCTCCGTAGTCCGTACACTAATTCTTGCACGCTTCTTCTGCACTTCAGGAAAATACTATTGCCTAACTGTATATTTGTATAATAATAATAACGAATGGAGAGTAAAATTAGCAGAGTGTATTTAACTTTTATTTATAACAGCGTGTTCTAAAATAAACTTACTATTATACTGAAAACATCCCACGCTAACAATAAACAGTGTGTGAACATTTAACTTTTAACACAAACAAGAATATTATCAATCTACCTACGCCGCTACGGCATATAAAATCGGCACCACATGACTAACGAATAATTGCCGTTTCGGAGCCTATAAATAGCTATGTTTGTCGGAGATGAAGTGACAGCTATATTAACCAGCCTCATAAGACCCCTAACTCCTCTCTGTTCCCAAACAATACATAAGAGAAAGAGGGGAGAATTCCTTACCAAGGGAAGGTCAAACAATTCTGGACTATCTCTCTCTCTAGGCCAATCAGAACCACAATAGAGACCAGATTGTACGGGATCGTACTTGATGCTGGCACCCAAGTGTTACAATTGGAGTTTCTAGATCTTTCCCGATACTCTGACGTACTAGAGTTATAATAACAAAATGATTACTAAACCGGTGTAGTCTGGATGGAGAGCGGCT